>NW_023615449.1:0-40001 GCF_013339695.2 Rhipicephalus sanguineus
AGAATGTTTGGTACGGTATACTTAAGACCCGCCACGGTGGTGTAATGGTTATTTATGGTGCTCGACTGCTGACCCGAAGGTCACGGGGTCGACTCTTGGCCGTGGCGGCCCCATTTTCGATGGAGGCGAAAATGCTTGAGACCCGTGTACCTATATTTAGGTGCACGTTAAAGGCCAACTCCGGCGATTTTTCGAGGTCGATGGATCTCAATGAAATTCGCTGGGTACGTTCCTTTGCATGTTTCCGTCATTGATGCCAAATTACAGGCTTCAGACATGCGCAGATTGTTTGCAAATGAATTTTAAAGATTGTCTGCAAAGGCCCCCCTGGCTTCCCACAATTATTGGCAACATTGCGTCTGTGACGTTAGTATTCGGAAGGCGGCGGAAGGCCGCTACAGCGAGCGTCTGCTGTGCTCGCCGAGACACTGTCAGTATCAGACGCGGCACTGTCAGTCGCAGACATTACAGCTGATGCGCGGCGTGCGCCTGCTCGTACCGGCTGTCACAGTTTTCATACTCCGCGCCGGCGTGACCGGCATGCCTTGCACGACTTCCGGTTCGTTCGTAACAACGTCTAAAGGAGTATAAGAAATATAGAAATAAATTAAACAGCGATATTAAAAGGGCGAAGGACGCGTACTTCGAGGAACTTTTTTATCGGCTGCGCAATCAACCAAAAAAAATGTGGGAAGCAGTTAACAACCTAGCAGGAAGATCAAAAAGTGACCAATCCCACACTGCTCTGACGACAGCAGAAAACATAAAATTAGTTGACGATATGAACAGACATTTTATAAAAGCGGGGGCTTATCCACGTGGTGCAGAGAGCAGTAGAAATGATAATGAAGTCATAACCGAGGTCAGTGAAACTATTTTCTTGAGACCAACAGATCCCAACGAAGTAGTAGCAGTAATAAAAAAGCTAAAACGAAATGTAGCTGCGGGTATAGACGAAATTACTTCGAATGCAGTAATACATGTCGCGCATGAGATTAGCGAAGTGCTAGCATATATACTAAATTTAACATTAACTGATGGAATTTTCCCCGAAGAATTGAAAATAGCCCGAGTTACACCAATACACAAAGGGGGAGATAATGGACAATTTAGTAATTACAGACCAATATCTATCTTAACTGTGTTCTCAAAAATTTTCGAAGATATAATTTACGTCAGATTAGTTACATTCTTTAACGCACGCAGAGTAATTACAAAGAGTCAGTATGGCTTCCAAAAAAATAAATCCACTGAACAAGCACTTTTATATATCAAAGATAAAATTATAACCAATATTGAAGACAAAAACTATACGCTTGGTCTATTTTTATACCTAAAGAAGGCATTTGATTCTATAGATCACAAAATCTTGTTACAGAAATTAGAGAAGTACGGAATAAGGGGTGTTGCAAGTCGGTTGCTGGTAAGCTACTTAAATAACCGTCAACAGTTCGTACGTATGCAGGATGTTTCGTCTAGTTATTTAACGCTTGAACGAGGCGTCCCTCAGGGCTCCAAGCTAGGTCCGCTATTATTCATAATTTTCGTAAACGATATAGTTAATATACCTGATTCACCAGAACTAATAATGTATGCTGACGACACCAATCTATTTTTTAAATCACGGGACCTGAATGAATCACATCAGTGTGAATCACTACCTTGTATCACTGGCTTGCTGGATGAATCAAAATAAATTGCAATTAAACGCCGAAAAAACAAAATACATTATTTTCAGGTCGCGCAATACACCCATCGATAAGGAAATAACCATCACTTATGCAGGAATGAAACTGCAGCAAGTGACAAACCAGAAGTTTCTTGGAGTGACGTTTAATGAAGAGTTAAGCTGGAACGCGCATATTAGCCAACTATGTGTAGGCCTATCAAAAAGTATTGGTATTATGTACAGAATTTCTAAACTGATTCCCCTATGGCTGAAACAACAGCTATACAATTGCCTTTTTTATTCTAAGTTGTGCTATGGAGCTCTGGTGTGGGGAACAACTACCAAAACTAACTACAAGAAACTTGTACTTCTACAAAAAAGAGTTCTCCGCCTCTACTGTAAACACCAAGGAAATTACGCAAACTTGAGGACAGCACCTTTATTTGAAAGATATCATATGCTTCGTGCTGATCAAGTCTATTATATGAAAATATTACAAATCATATACAGAAAAAAATTGTATGAGCCCAACGAAGGAGCTAGACTACACACTTATCCTATACGCCAAAACCTGCGCCGTCCACAACGAACGCGAACAAATTATGGTAAACTAACTTTTACCTATCAAACAACTTGCATATTAAACAAATTAGAACATAAGCTTAATTTTGATTGTACAGAAAAATCATTCAAGGTACAAGTTAAAGAAGTGCTAATGCAGGAAAACATACTGTTTGATGGATCATAAAAAAATACTGATGCTAGCAATGATAGTAGTTAGGAGTTGGAACTTTTGTACTGCATGTATTGTATAAACTATAAAAACGTTATGTATCACATGCCTCTAATGTTAGTCTAATTCTTTCCTGAGGGATTATGTTATGTACAAGATTTGTATAGTCAGACAGATTCAATGTAACATGACATTTTTTGTCAGCTGTTTTTTTTTTCTCTCTATTGTTTCTTTTCTTCATGATGGTCTGGATGCCGCGAAAGCTGTATTTTTTATTTGTTTTTTTTTTATTTTGCTGTACGAACTGTGTACAAGGGTGTTGGGTCCTCTGTCAGGCTATATGCCTTTAGCCCCAACATCCTTTTGTTTCTTGTTCCTTGTACAAGAATACAATAAAACAAATTTTGAAATTGAAAAAAAAATTGAACTGAATTGATACGTAGACAGTACACTCGGTTGGGTTTCGGTTTCGGTGTTGCGCTTTATTGCTTATTTAAAATTATTCTCCAACTTGCCGAATATTTCTGCTATCGGGCCCGTAACAGGAGCGTCTCAGGAACATAAAAGCACCATTACTTTGACATGGCCAAAAAATCGCCGGAGTTGGCCTTTAAAGAACTCCACGTGGTCGAAATTTCCGGGGCCCTTCACTACGGCGTCTCTCATAAAGTGGTTTTGGGACGCTAAACCTCAAATAATATTGTTACCGTATAGTACTCAAGGAACGCCCACATTATTATATATTTGTTTTGAAAATTGCCTTGGCAGAACAGTAAACTCAAGTGAGGCATAAATGTGTAAACAGTAGTAGATATTACGTAGTCATTTAAAAGTAACAATAAAGCAGAGAGTTTATTTCGGCAGCACATTTCAAAATAGATATTGCAGCGGCCACACCGGAAAAAAAAACAATGAAGTGACTCAGGTAATGTATAGAATGCAAGAGAAGGACAGCTAAAAAGCATTTGTGTTAACAATCAAATTATGATTTCAAAAACTCTTTTGATATAGATAACAGGGGAAACAAGATATGGTACACCGAGATATCTTTTGTTAGGTAAAGGCTTGTTCTATCAGATCGAGCATCGGTATCGGTGAAGCTAGAGTTCTTAGACCCTTATTTGCACATAAGACAATGTCAGCGCATGTAATGCGGCGAACTTACATCCATGACGTCCTTCAAATCGCTGGTGTGTGAAAGCCATGAAACGCAAGACAACTTCGTTCTTGCATGCTTCAGATTTAACGAAGCACCACGTAAGAGCATCTTCAATAACGACACCAAAGCGGCAGAAGAATCTGCGTGATAGACGCTGCACCCTTTGGAGTACGCGGCGCAGGACCGCGGCTAAGAGCAAGTGTCATGAAACTGACACAACTCAAAAGAAAAAAAAATCGACAAAACAAAAGCTTCGTGGGCTGGGCGTAGACGTTCGCGCTCCTGTTTGTGTCGAGACTGCGCGAGCGCTGCCACGCGACTCTGCTCCACCAGTAGGGACGCGCAGACCTCATCGCCTGCCCTCACGAGAGCACTCTGGCAGAAAGATAGAATTGTGTCGCTGCCCTTAGTTATAGTTATATTCAGGTGGCTTGGTGACGCCAGAGAGTCGGTAACGACACTACAAAGCCACTGTCTAAAAGCGTTGTGTGAGACCAGTCATAACTTTTCGTTCAGTGCGGTTTACCGAAGAAACCGCAGCAACGCCCTTATAGCCGCTCTCTCCTTCTCTTTCATCCTTTTGTACCCCGCTTTCCCCAGTACAGGGTAGCCAACCGGAGTATATTCCTAGGTAACCTCCCTGTCTTTCCTCTACCTTTCTCTCTCTCTCTCTCTCTAGTGGCGCTAGTACCAGCTTGAGAAGCGGAGTTCAGCCAGCGATAATTGTTTTGCACGGATGTTCTGCGATAGCAGTATCTTGTATCTTAAGATACATGATACATTACTGAATGTATAGAAAATACAGATACAGATACTCGTTTTGCGAGACGTATCGCGATACAGATACAAGATACCCGAAGAGTATCTAAGATAGATGTATCTTCGATACTGCCCCGCACTGCGTATAAGAGACACCAGTGTGCCTACAATGAAATGTGTATTAATCAGACAATGAGAACACGGTACCCTGCTTATAAGAGACAACTCATACAAGGCACAAGAACTGCTTCCCGGTGCGTCTCTCTTATAAAGTGTTTTAAAAGCACTCGAAAACAGGATCTATGAGGCGTGTCTGCCAAACGGGGGCGTGTGAAGGACCACATACGGCAGTTGCAACCCGGCAGCACTAGAAACGACCAGGTTCAACCAACGGAGAAGCAAAACTCGTAAACATAAAATGATGAAGCAACGCCAGTCGTACTAGGTTGAAACGGAAGCATGCCTCCCGTGGAAATAAACTGCACCGCGAGAGGAAAGATATGGCAAAGCGCAAGATATGAAAACCGCAACACCAAAGGAGTCTTCGCGAATCGAATGATAAAGATCCATGTGAATTCGACACACTCCCCAAAGATACGATCTGTAAAACGGCTCGCATTTCAACCTCTAGGGGGAGGATACTGGGCTTACATTAAGCGGAGCCCGAAACAACTATTAGTCACGCGTGCCTTCACAGATTACGCTCAAATGAAAAACCTGAGACCCATCCGAAGAAAATCCGTCCTACCCGAAAGAAAGCAAAGCCAAGCAAACAACCACAGTGCAACAACCAAATTCAAGCTGACTTGGTGGCGAGCCAGAGAGGACAAAAATCATGTACACTCTTAAAAAAAGAGAGTCAAAAGGGAGTCACGTCTGCTTGACTCTCTTTGTGGCAGCCGATGACCACCTTTTTTTCTAAGGGGAGTCACAATGCTCTGGTCGACGCTCCTGAATGAAATAGATGACTCCCTTGCTCCAAGGGAGTCAGTGATGGTTCTGCATATACAGGGTGGGTTTTTTTTAAAAAAGAAAGCTTCACTGGCTGCGACCAAGATACAGTTCGCTGCTTTGGCTTGTGGTATACCGAAAAATTTTGGTTGAGAATATATAACATGGATTCGTAAAATGTGGAATTACGCACGTATTGTGTTATGGCTTCAGTTACGATATTGCTGAAACGGCGCTTCGAAAACGTCTACAAGTAAACAGGGTTCTTAAAAAATCTTGCCCCCAAGCGAAACATTCAGAGTTATGACAACGTTTAACAATGGCAGCGCTGACAAATTTGCGAATCTTCGCACGTTTGCAAGCGAGGTTTGTAGATTCCTACGACAGCATGTATGGCAGAAAACATACATTCATTAGTGAAATGGACGTGCATGGTGTTGAACGCACTGGCGATCGGGAACACATCTAACTCGACGGCCGTAAAAACATGTGCCGCAAAGCTGGCATGATAACCGCGCAGACCGGTTATCAAGGCGACGCTTTACCGCGTCTCCTAAAGAGCGACAATACTACCAGAATTATAGCTCGCGTGGTCATCATTTCTGCCCGCCACAGCTAAACTATATCTTCACGATAATCCACGCGGGCCACCAAATCGCTCAGCAAACGTTGAGCACTGCTAGGCACGCACACACGGCCTCACCGCACTCTCCCTAGCCCCTAGAGCAGGGGATGCACGTTCACCTGCGCCCCCTCCCACCGTACAGCCCTTACAGACACACACAGGGCACGCTTCGCCTCCTCCACCCTGATATTATTCAATAGAGCTTTAACTATGCATGGATGTGTGTTCTATAGCACCAAAACAAAACCGAAACCATTTAGGCGTTCGTGGAGGCTACTTTTATCCAAAGCCGAAGCCATCAATACGAGACAGCCATTTTGGCCTGGCGTCGTGAGACGGCATTGTTCGTGATCCGTCTCGTTGTGGTCGTTCTTTAGTCCGCCAGAATAATCTGTGTCGTCAGGCGTGATTGCAAGTGACTTTCCTTCCGTGCTATGCATTCGTGGCGTAGTATCGTGTCGTCGGCTCACGCTTGCCGTGACTGGCTGAAGCAGTGTCACTCAGTGTTTGGGAAAAGCAGCCTCCGGACGGAGAAGTCCCTGCAGTAAGCTTCGTTTCGTCGTGAACTTGCCTGAGCAAGATGGCAGCGCATGACGGATCCCAGTGGCACCGACAGACGAAGCCTGTGGACGACGCTCCTACGGTCGTTATAGATTTCAGGTGAGTTCTGCCGGCTTCTGCCTACAACTCTTTTATTCGCTTCACACGTAGCTTTGCCACTTGTCTTTCTGATGTTCCAGTTGCACGGATTTTGCTATCGTGTTTCAATGGCTTGGCAACGACGAAAACCGCACTGGACTATCCAGTAGCGGGTAAAACGGAGTGGTGCGCGCCAATATCGTGTTTCCTTATTCCATACATGCCAGAAAAACATGAAATTGCGAGTTGAAATCTCGATTGCAAGTCGAGTGTGGTTACACGTAGAGCAACGTTGCACCGATATATATTTGAAGGGTAAGTAAGATCAGCTGATCAAAATCAATCTAATGCACCCGGCCCGAACATGCCTGATATCCAGATCATGATTTTGGCTCGTGAAACTCTAGAATTTAGTGTTTCTTTCCTTTGCTACCCAGACGTTGAAACACGTTTAATACGTATTTATTCGCTGCATATTCGAACTTCTCGCCGTGTTTGCTTGTTTGTTTTTGTGTGTGTGTGTGTGTGTGTGCGTGTGCGTGTGTGTGTGTGTGTGTGTGTGCGTGCGTGCGTGCGTGCGTGCGCGCGCGTCCGTGCGTGCGTGCGTAACTGCTATAAAACTTTGATGCAATAGCTTTTGTAGCACGGTTTCATTTAATTGAAACAGTGGTGACTTGATCTTATGATGCTAAAAAATATCATGCAACAAAGGTAAATGTGAGTTCACTTCAAAGTTGTAGGTTTTTTTTTTTTTCCACAAACTGCATACGAGCATAACCTCATCCTCCTGTGATACTTGCTTTGTCTAATGTGGTGTGGTGCTAGTACCTAATAGTAAACACAACACCGGCTAGTAATAATGGCAGTAAACATACTGCTCAAACGCTGTGTTTCGTGGATATTGGATGCCTTTGTTATACCAGCCGTGGTTCAGTTCGTTATTATTTTCAACACAAAGATACAGTCTACAGTGATGTTGTGGGCAGTGGACAAAAATCCCTTAAAATGGACTTGGAAGCGTTACGCTGCGAAGCCCAAGGACGCGGGTTCTATTCCTGACCCCGGCAGCTGCATTTAGAAGGGGGCGAGATACAGAAACTCCCATGCCCTCTGATTTGTGCACGTTGAAGAACTCCAGGTAGTTGAAATTAATCCGTGATCTCCCACTATGTAGCACTGCTTAATCGCATTGTGCTTTTCGCTCATAAATCTCTAGCAATTATTGCTTCGTCATTATACCTCGAAACACTCGCTGTATCCTATTTGAATTCTATTCGCCATAGTCTGCAATGAATATTTAGCACTTTTTACAGCAGTGTACCTCATTTGACATTCTTTTACAATGCACCTTAATTGTCCCAATTTCGTGCCATAATCAGCTGTTGTTTTTAATATGTATATAAGTCACTTCAGCACTGTTCCTTTTTGTTTGACCGCTTCTCATCACCTTGATTGTTTGAGGTTTGAGGTGATGTTTGTGCTGCACAGTTTGCCCGAGTTTGCTCCCAACCCTCTATACTGGTCAACGCTGGCTGGTGGGTTGTCCTTCCAGACAAACGGAAAAACGAGACCTTTGCCTGTTGATATAGATCTGAAGAAAAAATGGCACATTAGGCCTTTAGAATAGCTGCACCTTCGTGCAGCTGTTCTGAAGCCAGGCACTAGAAGGGCACGCTCACAATGATGCGACAGAAAGAAGGCAGTGAAGGCAAGCCTAGTCTTGTCGTACATACGCCATATTTCGTGTAGCTGTATACACATTTTGCCGTTTTCTTCGTTAAACTAATAATAACATTTGGCGTTTAACATCCCAAAACCACGATATGATTGAGAGACGCCGTAGTAGAGGGCTCTGAAAATTTCGACTACCTGGGGTTCTTTAACGTGCAGCTAAATCTAAGTACACGGGCCTCAAACATTTTCGCCTCCAACGAAAATGCAGCCGCCGAGGCCGGGACTCGATCCCGCGACCTACAGGTCTTCGTTAAAATACTGCTAGTCTAGTGGTTATGGTGCTCTACTGCTGACCCGCAGGTTGCGGGATCGAATCCTGGCCGCCGCGGCCGCATTTTCGATGGAGGCGAAAATGGTTTAGACCCGTGTGCTTAGATTTAGGTGCACGTTAAAGAACTCCAGGTGGTCGAAACTTCCGAAGCCCTCCACTACAGCGTCTCTCATAATCTTATCGTGGTTTTGGGACGTCAAACCCCAACAATTATTATTATTATTAAAATACTGCTGCCATGCTATACAGGGTGATTTTTTTTCAGACAGTACATATCTTTTATAAAAAAACTCTATGACAGTCACGCTCCAGTAGTACTCTAGTTCGAGGCGGAAATATTCTGCCGCAACAAAAAATGTGTTGACGGGACTAATTAACAAAAACCCGTTAACTAATTTTTATTTATGGACTTGAGGGCAGTTGTTTATATTAGAAATTTGTAGTGCGTGCCGCTTTATGGTATACCCATTTTTCAGAAATCATGAAAGTTTTACGTAACTCGAGATATTATTGTGAAATTTTAAGGGCTAAATCAAAACTGATCGTGTCCGGCACACAGAAAACGCGGTTTTTCTGTTACGTTAGACCGGAGCTGCCCGCGACAAGGGAGTGACGAAATTTGAATGAAGGCGCGTCGTGGTCGTACCTTTTCGTGAAAACTGGCAAGTCATCTAACTTGCGTCAGCGGATCGCCTTACCTTTGCATGTGGCGTTTGGTGCTCATTTGTTCTTCGAGTTGCGCGCATCCGAAACGGCAGTAATATCAACCTTTTCTTTCTATGTTTACAGATAAGTACCACACATCGCACCCAAATAATAAGCTGTTTACTTGTGTATTTCTGAATGCTTGCAGATTTTCCTGATCACATTCTGCTTCGGCCCACCTTCATTAAACTATCATCACCTTCTTTTCACGTGTAGCTCCGAGCTTACGTAACAGAGAAGCGACGTTTCCTGCACGTCAGGCGCTATCAGTTTCGATTTCGTCCTTGAAATTCAAGGATGAATATCACGAATTACGTGTAACTTTCGCGATTAAAAAAAATGTGTATGCCATAAATTGGCACGCGATACAACTTTCTAATATAAACAACTACCTCCAGGTCAGGAATTAAAAGTTAATTAATGAGTTTTTGTTAATTAATCTCTTCATTGCCATTTTAGTTGCAGCAAACTATTTCCTTCTTGACATAGAGTGTGTGCGCGAAAACATCTTGAGCGTGACTATTATACAATTTTGATCAGAAATATGCGTTCTCTAAAAAAACATCCTTCTAATTGTACGGAGGTCATGCAGCGGAAACAGTTGCAGCTGGCTAAGGGAAGTAACCGACCCTCAAAGTACAGCCAAAGTTAATGAGTATCCCTGGTTTTGTTCATTGCCATGACACTTCATGGAATCTGGTGTGTGAGCGCTGCCCTTGTCAGATTAAAGGTGATCGATCTGTCTGTCATCATGTGTTTATTTTTGTGCACTTGACTATTTCAGGTGCTTCAAGACTGCACATTTGAAGCTCTACACCTGCATTTGACCAGGAAGCCTCCTTGGAAACTTCGTGTCTCGAGGTAGTCAAGACGTGTCCAAGAATTCGGAATAGCCACGCTTAAGGTCCTGGCCGTGAGTGGTCTCGAATCAGTGCAACCTGCTGTCCTTTTCGCCAGAATGCCACCTGACCCTGAATATGGTCTGGGAACACGACCACTGCCAGCTCATGCACGCAAGCTGTGTCACCTATTGGGGTCCTGTATCTCAGATGACTACATGAGAATCCTGTACTACATGAGAACTACACATGTTGCATGTTTTGCGCTGTATGCCACATAAAATATGTAATGGATGTCGCAAAGAAGTGCTTGATGGCTGGCCATTGATTCCTATTCATAAAAAACTGACTGCTGGCTATGCTAATGTTTATGCCAGGTCTAGTATATTGCCGCAATTTGACAGTAATGAACGATGTTAGCGAAACTATGCTTTCATATCTCACTCATCTGACAGTAAGTGTTCTCGCTGTATTTCAGTTCTGTACAGAACTCTCCATAACACCGCTAAATATATATATTTATATAATCATACCTTATATATATAAGGTACTTGACACACGACGTACGTTTTTTAGCATTAGCATAGTGCTAAAACGTACGTCGTGTGTCAAATGCCTTCCTACAGTATCAGGACCTTCGTGACTCTTTCTGTAGCTCTTATATTTAAGGGTCATTCCATGCCAAGTGTCCAAGACGTGGCGCTCGCACATCGCAGCTTTTGCTGATAAAATTTGTGCCTTTTTCCTGTGCCACATGGAGTATTGTGGCAAAACATTCTTGCTCGAAAAAAATTTTGACGGTCCTGGCACCCCCTCGAATTTCGCTTCTATTTATTAAACTGTACCTAATAGAAAAATGTGTATAAAATCTACTTTTGTGTGTTGAGCTTCTAAACTGCGCTTGCGCTATCGCAGAGGTTCTGTTTAGTTGTCCCATTCATTATTTCCGAATTTTTGTGTTTCACTACCAGCTACGTAGCTTCAAAAACTACAAAAATCTTCAAAGTTCGTGAATTTTTCTTGAGCTATCTGGAACTCACCCTAACCAATATTATAATAGCCTGATTTCCAGGAAAGTGTATTTTAGTGCAGAAATGTTTAGGGGTAAAATAGACTTCAGATCTTTCCGAAAAAAAATTGTGAAATTAGAGAAAATGTACGATTTGTTGCATGTTTGACCATATTTTTCATACTGATGCGGTCAAAGTAAAAATCCTCGTCATGCGGCGTTTGATAAAAGACTTCATCGTTAAGTAATGAAAAAAGTCTTATCAGATCATTTTTTTCTTTTAAGGAAGAAAATAATTTTTGAATTTGGCCCTCCGAACGCGCAGTGCATTTCATTTTGTTGCCACTTCGCCGCAAAGCACGTGGTAGCCCTTGCAGCTGACACTCGTCACAGGCAACGGCCAGATGCGAGATGTATGTCAGTGGCTCGTGAGTGGTCGAAAGTCTTGTCACGTTGATGTCAGGGCGACGAGTAATGAATTCGCGTTACAATGTGAGCTTGCTTGGCGGGCCCAATGGGAAGTATGGACGCCCGAGAGCAGCCTATGGCGTCGTTGGCACATTGTGCTAGAGGCCGTCTGTACAACATGTATACCCTGAGAAAGAAGTGTGTACAGTGTGCATTATTTCTTTCAGTATGTGTATGCTAGTCGTGCAGACGTCCCTCTAGGACATTGTGCCAACGACTCCACATGCTGCTCTCGGGCGTCCATATTTCCCATTGGGCCCGCCTAGCAAATGCTCATTGTAACGCAAATTCATTACTCGTCGCCCTGACAGCGCGACAAGGACTTTCGACCACTCACGAGCCGCTGACATACATCTCGCATCTGGCCGCTGCCTGTGACGAGTGTCAGCTGTAAGGGCGACCACGTGCTTTGCGGCGAAGTGGCAGCAAAATGAAATGCACTGCGCGATCGGAGGGCCAAATTCAAAAATTATTTTCTTCCTTAAAACAAAAAAAATGATTTGATTAGACTTTCTTCGTTACTTAACGATGAAGTCTTCTATCAAACGCCACATGACGAGGATTTTTACTTTGACCGCATCAGTATGAAAAATACGGTCAAACATGTGACAAATCGTACATTTTCTCAAATATCACAATTTTTTCAGAAAGATTTGAAGTCTATTTTACCCCTAAACATTTCTGTACTAAAATACACTTTCCTGGAAATCAGGCTATGATTAATATTGGTTAGGGTGAGTTGCAAATAGCTCAAGAAAAATTCACGAACATTGAAGATTTTTGTAGTTTTTGAAGCTACGTAGCTGGTAGTGAAACACAAAAAAAATCGGAAATAATGAATGGGACAACTAAACAGAACCTCTGTGATAGCGCAAGCGCGGTTTCGTAGCTCAACACACAAAAATAGATTTTATACACATTTTTCTATTAGGTACAGTTTAATAAATAGAAGCGAATTTCGAGGGGGTGCCATGATTGTCAAAATTTTTTTCGACCAAAAGTGTTTTGCCACAATACTCCATGTGGCACAGGAAAAAGGCACAAATTTTATCAGCAAAATCTGTGATGTGCGAGCGCCACGTCTGGGACACTTGGCATGGAATGACACACACACACACACACACACACACACACACACACACACACACACACACACACACACACACATATATATATATATATATTGAGAGAGCGTAGGCATCGGCAAGTTGGTAATTCATGTTTGACTTTTTGAGCGCGCAAAAGAACAGGGACGAAAAACGACGCAGACACAGCGCTGACTTCCAACATATGCTTTATTTTCTACAGTGGTACATATATATATAGACAACAAAAAGCAACGCACGCAGGCGCATTGTACAGGAAGGCTTCATGTAAAACCACAAATAAGTATGCATGATAAGCAATCAAACAACCTGATACCGGATTTTTTTCTTCTTTAAGAGATCAAGCGGTCATTCCTGACTACCACTATCGTCTAGTCACCCTGTGGGCCTTGCTTAGAAAGTCTAGTTCTTTTTGGATAGGTCAATTGAAGGTGCACTAATGCACATGTCTCCCAAACTTGCAATCTTCGCCGCTTCAATTATCTCACGTGTTGTTTGTGCCTGGCTCCTTCCTGTCGCAGTGCACTGCGAATACATGGGATCGCACCCACACTTCCTGCAGTGGAAAGCCAAATGTCCCACACCTCCAGTTCGCACGTTATTTGCGTGCTCACGCAGCCTGTCATTGGCACACCGTCCCGTCTGCCCTATGTATTTCTTGCCACAGGACAGCAGTAACTCATAAACGATGTTGTTCTCACATTTAACAAAGCTTTCTTTGTGCTTTTTTTGGCACCTGGGTTTTTCAGAACCACTATGGGAGGCCTTGCACAGATTATAAAGCTTGTTTGGTGCTGAAAGGACGACTCTTACGTTGGCGTTGTTTCCTATCTTTTCGTGAAGGTACGGTATGACGGCGCATTTCTGCTTGACAGGCTCCGTTTCTGGTGAAGCCTGCTCCTCACCCTTGCGAGCATGTTTGACAGTCTTGAGAAGACCCTCCGCCACAGATGTGACGACATACTGAGGAAACCCCGCCTTTTTCAGGCAGTCAGCTTGCGCCTGGAAACTACACGAATACTTGTGAGGACATGAGCGGCGAAGCGCATTCATTAGGGTTAATTTTGCAATACCCCTTTTAACTAGCTTGGAGTGGCCCGAAGAAAACGGCAGAAGCGGCTTATTGGCCCTAGGCTCGTACGACCAGCAGACCTGGTCTCGCTCGAAGAACATTCGTAAGTCAAGAAAACGCAAGGCGTTGTTTTGCGGCATTTCATGCGTGACTGCGAGCGGTTGCAGGAAACGCGTGAACAGATCAAGTACGTTTGAAGAATCATTGCCAAATTCGCCTGGACTTGATTCTAGAAAGACAACGTAGTCGTCTACATATCTAAGCACCTTCTTTACATTTGTGCCTGTTACTAGAAACTAGAAACAGAGCTAACAGGCTCTGTGTATATATATATATATATATATATATATATATATATATATATATATATATATATATATATATACACTTGTGGTGACGTGGCTAAGGACTACGCATTATTCGCAGGATGTTGTGCCTATAGTTTAGGTGCTTACTGATAAAACAGTAGGTTGTCATTACAATGTGAACATGTATGAAATGGCATGAAGTGTTTAAAACCGATTCAAAGAATAATTTTACGAATCGCAGAAATTTCAGTTTGTTTATAGGATGAAGGCATGCAGACGTGAAAGAGAAGACACAGACAAACCAAACGCTAGCGTTTGAGCTGTCCGCATCTCTTCTGTTTCCGTGTTGCATGGCTTACTTTCTTCTGGAATCAACATTTTTTGTTGTTTTACGCGAGCGGAAATTGTTCTGAGACTCATCTATATAAACTTCGAGTAGTATTTTATTTCCCCCAGAGGAATCGAGTGCAGCACTGTAAAGTTGCTACAAAAACTTGTTGCGGCTGTCATGCATCCACCAGTGTTCCTGTTTGAGTAAACCCGGTGGAAGTACCTTGTTGAGTAACAAGAGGCAGCGGCACCAACTTTCGTCGATTGTCAGATAAAAAACCTAATGGTGTTCGCTCTGATTTGAAGTTCGTTTGAAATTCTTGATCAATCTCTATAAAACTTGTTTAGTTTATGTGTATTTGTACGCTGATTTTGAAAATGCAAATATTTTTCTACTATTATATGTCGTGTTAAGTATATCAAACATTTCATGTGCCATGTTAGGCCTGCACGAGTTACAAAGTAAGCATATCACAATAATATGAAATGGGAACTGTATGCAACATAACCAGAATGCATGTCCTAAACCCACTTAACAATAGTCATAGTATGCTGAACATTGACCAGTAAGTGTATGTCTAGCTGGTGATTCGCTCACGAGAGTTCAATATTACGTAACTTTTAACTCAAATGGGTTTAAAACGCGAGTTCGTATGTGGGCTAGTGGGTTCATGAACATTATGCCAGAACAGCGCAGTAAACTCCTTTAAAACTATTGCATACAGTTTTTATCCCCTAACTATAGCGATATGTCGATTTACTTTGTAACTCCAAGTTTGGAAAGGCTTGCTCATCAAGACACATGAAATTTTTATGTGTAAAAACTGCGTTTTCTTCCAGATAATTGCATATTTGAAATCGCCACATAAGTAAACCTAAACTCAGCAAGTTTCATCAATATCGACCAAGAAGAAAAATAAACGCATTATTTGTTGCAGAGTGTCTCATTGAGTACCACGAAGTGGTCACACTGACTCTTGCCAGGGGAGTCATGTACACCACTGTCCTTAAGGACAACGGAGTCAAAGGAACGCTCCAGTGGGGGTCAGCGTTACCATGGCAAAGGGGTCACCCTGACTACCTAGAGGTACTAGCGGGAAATAAAAGGTAGTCACGTAGACTCCTGCGTTGGGAGTAACGTAGACTCTCTGCTTGTGAAGAAGGGAGTCGTTGGTCTGAAGAACGAAGGGAGTCCTTTGACACCCCAAATTGTGAATAAGGGAGTCGTTGGTCTGAAGAACGAAGGGAGTCGTTTGACACCCCAAAAGGTCATCATATGTGTAGCGAGGCGATTACCACCCAAAGGTAGTCAGTACAGACACCCTTTTTTTTAAGAGTGCGATATATGCAGCTCATTGCTGGCTACTTCGCATTATACTGATTCCCACAATGCGTGGGATCTGCCGGATTGACACAAAAGGCACAATTATACAGTCGCGTCTCGCGCTTCCAATCTTGGTGCATATCAAGCCAGCGAACCGGCCGCGGGTGCACCATGAGCACGGCATGTAAATCATGCCTTGCATGACATGCGTGCCATTATTTTCATGGTACACACTGTTATTTATGTTCGTCATACAGTCACGCCACGCAATACCAATCTGTAGCAGTCAGGTTTCATGGCGCACTGATATGTGAGCTAAAAGACGTGAATTTTACGCCAAACATAAGTAAAAGCTGCCCGACAATGTTATTGTGCATGAAGCTTCTGCGGCAACCACGCGAAACAGGCTGCACTAGTGCAGCAGAGGCGCCAACATTACCCGAAACAACATTTGCGAATTCTCAATGAAACGCTTGCCTCAGAAAGGCGGGTATCAGTCATGGGAACAAATTTTTCGCGCCGTATTCTGTGCAGCCACACAGCCCGTCGCATGGCAACCTTTTAAATGCGAAGCATTTCTTAGCGAACCTCTCGCACTTTGAGCGTTTCTATCTACGTATCTATCTATCTATCTATCTATCTATCTAGCCGCCTACGTCTAGGTGCTCTCATGATCGCCTCCTTAACTTGGTGTAGACCAAAATTTGCATGGGAGGGTAGGTGGTTTTGACGAATATGATTGCTGGGTCATGACATGAATAACGTTAAAATCCTGTCGCGTACGTCGTCAAACCCTTTCCACTAGACACGTGTGGCACATACCCGTTTACCATGGGTCACGGTGTACGGGTATGCGCCACAGGTGATCGACAGTTTATATCTATCCAGGAACGGCGAGAACATACATTGGTAACTTAAATGCTAGAGCGTTAAGGAAAACCAACATACGCAGCGTTGACTTTAGGATCTCAGCAGGAATCGAACACAAGTATTCTGCGTGGCAATCAGGTATTCTACCACTGAGCCACGCCAGGTCTATAAACTGGTTCGGAAAAACAGCCTGCGCAGGCGTAATGTCGATGCAACGTCAACTGTGGTTGTGGTGCTGGCTATCTAATTTTACAAGAAAGCAATAACCACTACATGATACTCCTACGATGTGTACTCATACGATACAGGCGTCATATCAGATTAACGCCTGTAGTTCCAGTGTTGGCTCCGCTTTTATAGCAGTCTAGTAAACATTACGTTTTATTCCTTCGATTCAGCAAGGTATATTGAAGCATTGCTCGACCCCGGAGGAATACATTAACGAAAGTTACAAATGATATCCACATCACCGCACCATAAAGTGCACTTCGTCCACCAGAACGACGCAGTGTCCTCTTCATTTCTTACGAGGCTGGGCGATGGCCTCATGCTGACCGAGGATGATGACAGATTGATTGACAGCCGCTTTGTAGACTAGGCTACGTAGGTCATATACGCCGAGGTAGTCTAGGAATAGGACAAACACCATCCGCTGATGTTGGTCTACGTAGCACTATCCAGGCCTACCAGCCTCGACGGCCTATACCTCACCAACGCGAAGAGTGACTTCAGGTTCCGACATGTCGCCGGCTCTGTCGACAGACAATTTTTTGACGAAACGACCGAGGCATCCACGAATTCCAACAGCTCTACTATACCACATACTTCACTAGACATGGACCCCTCGTCACCACGATCACGACCGGATCCTATAACAAGTCATTTCCAGCTGCTGGTGCTCACTGATCACGGTGATGATGCCCTTGTTCAAGAACTGTCGAGAACTTCTTGCAAACATGCACACGGGATCGTGAAACGTGCGTGCGTTCTCGGGACACGTATAAGCACTACATATCAGCTTTCCGCTTCTGGTGTTGGTAATACCGACCTTGCCATTGGCAGCGTTACCCAACCGTGAACAACTGGTTATATAACACATATGCGGCTCATCAACATATATATGTGTGCGTATAAAATTTATACAAATCTTTAGCGTCATTTTGTAACGTGTCGCTCAGTAAAAAGCGTTACGCCAGTCACCTATCCGCCGCATGCTTCGCAAACATCGACTCCCACGGTACGTGGGATCTGCCGAATTTTTTCGCACTCGGAATAGCAAACACGGCTTTGCCCGTTTCCCGCCGGTTGCTGCACCCAAAAGCGCCGCACCCAGGCCTTCTTCGATGCATCAACAAACTTGCGATGAAGTGTCAAAACGATACAGGATGTCGTAATGATCCTGAACGCTTTTCTGAAGCTATAAAAACAATTTCCCTTCAAAGCGCCGTGCGTCGGCGGCCGGGAGACACTGGCGAGGTGAGCGAGCTGGACCACTTCTGTGGTGAGGCCGCCGAAAGGGCGCGGCGGCGAAGAGAAAAAGAACGCGGTACTTTTCCCGTTCCAGTGACTTTAGATCTATCTAGTGTGCCTCGATGTGTGCAACGCGCAACAAAACGCGCATCAAGGCACCCTAGATCTACCTAGATCTACCTAGAGTTACTGTATATGCTACCTTTAGGTAGCAGAGTTGCGCATCTGTCTTCCAACGCCGCTAGCAACCATGCATGCGGAGAAGCATATGCAGTAACTCTAGATCTACCCAACAAACAGCTCCATCTGCTGTACGGCTCCGTAACTCTTCGCTCCGTGTTCGCAGCGCACGCTGACCGAAGAAAGCAAGAGAAAAACAAAAGCGGAGGGATAAAGGGGTGTAAAGCAAAGGACACACGCGGCATGCTGATATACTTCGGCGCACACTGCCTTGCGAAGCTTGCAAAGAGATGCCTGTTGGAATATTTGCGCTGATCAAGTCTCGTGTGGCGGCACTGATTTACCGCGGACGCGCGCAGCAGCGTCCGTGGCACTGCCTACACATGTTTATATACGTAAATGATTGCTTTCGTCGGTGTGCAACACTGACAAGCTAATGTTGATCAATCATGCTCTCTCGCGCGCGTGTGACGTCGGCCGTCTGTTTTAAAATGCGTATACCGGAATACATTGTTCTGCAAGTCTAGCTTATGTTGCAGGCGAGCAACTAAATTGCACGGAGAAATAAGAACTGAGGTTGAAGAGCGCTTCTGCGCGCGCCGATCACTTCCGAACCAAAGCGCAGTGCCGATATTGAACAATATCGGCACTGCGACTTGATTGACGAAACAAGTTTGCGGCGGTGTGAGGGATAAGGTTCGGGTAATCACGGCAACTTAAAGAATTGTTGCCGAGACGGACGAAGACATTTGCATCTTGAGTAATAAGGCTTTAATGCCACAAAAAAAAATGATGATGAAGTTTGGCGCGTCACAATGCAACCGCGAAGAACTGCCCTATAGCTACGAGCACGACACACGTTCTTGCAGGACTCAAGGTCTGACCCTCAGCGTAGTCCCCCACTGCACTACACAAGATTTTTGTGAACACTTCACCGTGTGACGGTCGAGGCAGATCAGTTGATGGATTGCGTTGCGTCTTACGCCGACAGCAGTGACACAGGCATCGTCGGAGCGGAGCGTGCGGTAGAGCCGATGTGGCAGGCAAAGACGTCCCGGACAGCCAGTAGTAGGCCCAGGTCTGGAGTACGCCCGGGTCCAAGAACAACGGACCGGCGCCGGCTGCTGGAGCGCCTGGTAGACGGGAGCCAGGCTCGAGCGGTCACCAGGCACAGGGGTAGGCTTCGGGACCAGGACCCGACGAGCGCTTCACCCTGCGACTGCTTCGTTCGGTTTGTTTGTTTGTTTGTTTGTTTGCCCTGAGGAGACTGGCACATACCCACGAGGGGGATTGGCCACACTGACAATTATATATGAAACTTCAAAAAGCAAAAAATAAGCACGAAACGCGATGTAAATAAAAAAGGAAAGAGTTAAGAAGTTAACAAAGCCGCAGGATAACGATTGAAAAAATATATATTTAATAATAAAAAGGAAAAAAAAAGTTGGTATCCGTAGTCGGTATCACTAGCAGCGTACTCTTCCTGTTGCCTGAATGAACTTGTGTATCGCAGTTATAATAGCACTGCGGCTTGCCCCAAGCTGATTCGCTCCAAACGACAACAGGCTAGAAGTAGTAAATTGTAAGCCCAGCCTACCAGTCGGCATTTCCAGAAACATTCTACGGAGTGAGGCGAAACGGCGGCATGATAGAAAAAAGTGATCTATTGTTTCTGGTTCATTGCAAACTGCACATAGATTTGTTAAGGAAAAGCCAGATTTATGCAGGTAATAATTTAATCGGGGAACTCTACAGCGAAAACTTGTGAGAGTCACCTCGCATTGACGTGAAAGACATTTGGTGGTGTTCCATGGGAACTGTAAGTGCTGGTAATCCGCTGATTGTGTGAGAGCTGTTTCGGTGTTTTTTAAGTATAACAGTCGTTTGAATCTCTCTCCGGTAATGAAAGAAAAAAGGGGTACGACATTTAACACTGGACCATCTAAAGACGCCGTGGCGAGTGCATCAGCTGCTTCATTTATAGAGATTCCAACATGCCCGGGGACCCATACTAACCGAACCTCTGATATGGTACAGGATACAAGGCTCGAAAATATTCGAAGAAGCTGTGATTGTTTTGCGGACGTTAAATGCATACAAACCGATAAGGCATCTGTAATAATAATAACTTTCGATTTTTGTGAATTTAGTTTTCTAACAGCCAATGTGATTGCCATAAATTCGGCAAGAAATATTGGGGTGAAGTCAGGTAGTCTGAGAGCAAAAGACCAATTGAGCTGCTGGGAGAAAATGCCCACTCCGGCCTTCTGAAGATTTTGCGTGGCGTCCGTAGAAATTACAAGGTGAGCAGGAAATTGACCGAGGTGATCATTAAGCAGACCTTCTAGAATACGCTTTGGAAGCAATTTAGCATTTTTTGGGAAAATGTCGTCGAAAACTAAATTAAGCTTCAGCGAACACAGTTTTGGGCAAGCTAAGCACGGCAGAGAAACATGTAGGTCTGATAACAGCGACTCGACGAAAATTACTTGAGGCCTTCGATAACGTTGCCACGGATGCTTAAAGAATGAATCGGGAGACGTGATAAAAACTATCTGGGAACGGGAGAGAGGTGCATCATAGAGCTTTAAAAACGTCTGCACGGTAAGCTGCTTAAATCTTGCATCAAGTGGAATGAGTCGAGCTTCCAAATACAGCACGCTAATAGCAGCACATCTCGGTAGTCCAAGACACAGACGTTCGTTCTCGAACTCTCCTCGTCTTCTTCCACTTCTCCCTCTTCCACACGGCTTGGCTTGACTTCGACGACACGATTCCGCCTTTTCGATGTCTCGTCGTCGTCTTCGTCGGTGCACCGCACATCACAAAACACCAACGCCGTGCACCAGATGGGACTACCGCGCACATCATGACAAAAGCCCCCCCTTTCGAAAGTTTTTTTTTTTTTTTTCAAAAAAAAACTGTCCAAAGTGCGCGGGATACAAGACTTACGACAAACAAATGTACAAAAATGTTGCACCAAGACAATAGTCTGTCTGTGGGAGTCCCTATGCACATGGTACTTAATTACATTAATGTTGTAGAGCTAGCACCTACACCTGTAGCCTGCTCATATAATCAGCACCCACGTTCTCTGATCCTTTGATATGCTCAACACGAAAGGTGTACTCTTGCAATGCGAGACTCCAGCGTAAGACCCTGCTGTTCAAATGCTTGGCTTGAGAGAGGTATCGTAGCGGTTGATGATCAGTCTGAACGACGAACGAGGTTCCATAAAGGAAGATATGAAACTTGGCGATCGCCCAAACTAACGCTAAACACTCTCTTTCAATTGCAGAGTATCTCTCTTCCCGGGGCATAAGTTGGCGGCTGGCATATGACACCGGGTGAAGAAGACCTTCGTGTTCCTGCATAAGTATAGCGCCTATACACCTATCAGAGGCATCTGTACGTAATACGAAGGGTTTCTTTATGTCAGCTGCCTTGACTACTGGTACAGATGCCAGAGCCTGTTTGAGGGTTTCAAATGCCTCTTCTCTTTCGGTATTCCACGCTAACTTGTTCTTTTCCATCTTTCTTGTCATTTCAGTCAGTGGTTTCGCTTTCGCGGCATAATGAGGTATGAGGTCTCGGTAATTCGCAATGCCCATAGACTGTCGCGCCACCAAGCGGAATTCAGGAGCGTCCTCTCGAGGAGGGCAGAGAATATCTACCACTGAGGAGGGTTAGTAGCTGACAAAATGGCAGCACTACGTAGTCGCTCCCTTGTTCGGCTGTGCTAGCCTCAGTGTTTACGCGTTGGCGAGAAAGGAACCCTACGACTTTGCATGTTCCCTGCATCAGTGAACAAACCGGGCCCTCCGTGACACGAGAAATCTGATTCGTTCTTGCGAGACGCGAAGTTATCGTGAAAATACGTGGCAACTCGCGCTTTCAATGACAGCCCACAGTGTACACATTTCAGCTTCGCGAGGTTTTCTGTAGCCACGCAGGTTGGTTCAATGTTATCGTCTGTCATTTTCAGTTGAAACTCACGCTGTTTTACTTGCATATAGCATTCGTCAGTGTTTTTTGCAGTGCATCAATCCCATAGCATTGTACGCGGGAGGTCGCGCGGGCTCGCCATGTGCTCTTCTATAAGTGAGCAATCTCAAGTTGGCGATATACATTATAGGGCGTCTATCTTTTGTCAGGAAAGCGCTGTTACGAATCGTGCGACCTACGTTTTAGTCATTCGTGGACGCGTCCGCTCCACGCCTTTCGTGGAGCGAACGCCCTCAATGCCATCCTTCACCAGTGTTGATTTCACGGCCAGCGCTGCGCCGCTTGTTTTTGTACGTTTGTTGATAGGTGGCAGCACACTGCAAGCGATTTGCTTGTTGACCGGTTTGAGAGCGAAATCAGCGAAATGTTCTCCGCGCCCAGACGTCTGTCTAATTGCTAATCGTAAACATGGTGACGCGGAGTGGTGGAAGTCGTTCGGCGGAGGAAATTCTCCAGATTGCTTTCAGCAGCGATGTTGAAAGGAACCATCTTGACGATGAGGATTTTTCACTGGACGTAGAAGGCTGTTAAAGCACCGAGAGTGACAGCGACGATGAACGATCAGCTGCTAACTGACGAGGAGCGACTTGCACTTCACGTCCCCTCGTGCGGTAATGTTCTTTCACGTTCGTAAGTCACTTTGATTGTATTTAACGTGTAATATCCTTGAGCGAGATCAAAATAAAAGCATAGTCTTTCTTGTGCATTGCATGTAGCGCAATTATTGTGGATATTATAGAGCGCCGCATGCAGCCAACACGCTCGAGCTTGATCAGCGAAACGAAATGGTTAGAGAGATGAAACGTGTAGTCACGGCCACAATCCACGCATCTAGGCTAACTTCTGTACTTCACCGGTACCTTCCGAACGGCATTGTTGTTCGACGAATGTTTCGCTACGTCGAAGTATTCGACGTTGCGAAAAGCATACGTGTGCATTCTTTTCGATATTCGTGTTTCGATCGTGCTGATCGAACCTGCAACATGCGAGTGAAATGAATGCACACGGCTAGAGTCTGAGCATCTGAGCATGTCTGTGATACAAGCGCTACTGAAAGGGTTGTTGAATGCTTCCCAGGTAGCACAAAACGGATAATTGACGTTTTATAAACGTTTATCCGAGACGATAAAAACGTTTAGAAAACGTCACGGAATAGAAGCTGGAGGTCTAGAAAACGTTTTATATCTCGTCTAATGTCCGGCTAGAATCCGTTTTTAAGACCATCTAGAAAACGTTTTTAAGACGATCTAAAAAACGTTTTTAAGATGTTCTAGAAAACGTTTTAAAAACGTTTTAAAAACGTCGCAAAAAATCTCATTTTTAAAACAGATAAAAATATCCCATTCCATCGTCTTTGAAAAGACGTTTTCTAAACGTTTTTAAGACGATCTAGAAAACGTTTTAAAAACGTCGCAAAAAATCCCATTTTAAAAATAAAAATATCCCATTGCATCGTCTTTGAAAAGACGTTTTCTAAACGTCTTCGAGACGTCATGCAGGATCTCTTTTCTTTTAGCTGTTTTGTTTTTGCGCATGCAATTATAATAGTGCACGTTTTTAGGAAGCCCCCTCTGTTATAGTAATTACAGTTGCTTTATTCTGTAATTACTATTACAGAGTGAGAGCTCAGTAGATTCACAGAAAAAGTGGTCATGTCATAATTTATTATGTAAAAGAGCAACGATTCCCGTACAGCATAGAAACGCGAAAACCACGAAATGCGATTTAGCATGCGACCAGATATTGAGAAGCGTCAAAAGAGCGCAAAATATCGCTGTAATTAAAATGCAGCTATATAGTACCCAACCTTCAAGAACACTTCTTGTTGCACGATTCATCATTCGCAAAATTGTTGTCACACAACTAACAGTGCAATATGACAAAATTTAGGATCTGGCACAGGCATTCTGCAATATGTAAGCGTCGACGCATCAGCTTTACTTAATCAAACGCAAAGATGAAGTGAAGAGAAATTGTCGAAAAGGGAATGTCGCTGAAGCCAACGACTGGACAAGGGGACTAGTTTCCGTCAGGCAGGGGCGTAGCCAGAAATTTTTTTCGGGGGGGGGGGGGGGGGGGGGGGGTTCGACCATACTTTATGTATGTTCGTGCGTGTGTTTGTATGTGTGCGTGTATATAAACGCGAGCAAAATTGAAAATTTTCGGGGGGGGGGGCGGTTGAACCCTCCCCCCCCCCCCTGGGAGGCTACGCCCCTGCCGTCAGGGCTCTGACGAAGACAAGCATTCACGATGAAACATTTCCTCAACGCTTCATCTTCCGCTGAACTTTTTTCTTGTAGGAAGGAGAGAGAGAGAGAGAGAAGGAACAGAGGATAGGCAGGGAGGTTAACTAGCGTCCAGTTTGCTACCCTGCTCATGGGAGGAGAATGAGGGAGTAAAAATAGAAAGAAAGAGACACATTTCACAACACACACACAGAGGAGTGTATCACAGGTGGTCACTCAATTTGGTGGCTTGAAGTACTGCAGGAGGGCTCGTGTGGTTTTCTGGGCTGATGTGCTATGAAGAGCGACTCCCAAGATCTTTCCTTCGGGAAAAGGCCGACCGTCAAGTCTCCTGAAGGCACACTGGAGGGTCCGGCGATGTGTTTGAAATAGCATACAGCGGCACAAATGATGATCGATAGTCTATGCAGTTGCAGTTATCGCACATTGATGAATGTGCCCTACCAGTCCGATAGGTGAATGAGTTAGAAGACGCTACACCGAGCCACAGCCAACACAGCATCACAACAAAAAGACGTGGACAGTAGAAGTGGACAGGCGCTTACTCCTGTCCACTTCTACTGTCCACGTTTTTTTTTCAGTGTGCTTCAACCTAATTTTCCAAACATGAACGTAAACCAACAGGCCCAACTCGCCATCTTGCTCCAACACAGCATTATAAGCAGGAAACGAGGCATACACCAAGCACCTGGTGTGCGTCTCCCTTCGTTTTCAAAACAATCGTTCAGTAGCGCTACATAAGACCACAGTTAGTGGAAATCGACTCCAATGAGTTGAAATCACTAATAACAAAACAAAACTGCAAAATAATACTTGGCCCACCCAGCCAAGAATGCGTAATGAAAAAAGAACGTAAATTGCTTGCAAAATCACTGTTGCTGAAGTGTATTGCTCACAAAATGAAACTTTTAGGAACGTTCTTACAACATGCCTCTGTTGGAACATTTCTCGTTGAAAAAAATGTTGGAAAAAGCTCTGGCATCATTACAGAAGTAAGATAGACGTTGGAAACAAAAGGCGCCATTTTAGACGTTAGCTAAAAATATTTGTGGATGCAGCATACGTGTTTCAAACGGCACCCACTAAAGAAGTAACGGTTTCAGGCTTCGAAATGCAGCGTACAAAACTTATCACAGAAATTATGGTCTGACATCCCTAGAGAGCACACAATTAAGCTTAAATGTGCCATGGCTAGCAGAAGATATGAACACTGTAAGCTACAGCGACATATAACAAGTACAACTAAACCAACTGTAGCGCGAAAACAAAATGTATGAACAGAAAACTAATCGAAACGACCACAAAAATTACAATGAATGAGCCACTTACTAAAATGAATAAATAAAAATTAGGAATATGAAAATACCAGCCTGATAAAATAAAACATATTTCTTTTATGATGCCCAGTATTAGAAAATGTCAGGCTAAAAGAACAAATTAATATTATGATAAGACACTTCAGCTAAAGAAATTGGGACTCTTCCCCATTTTTTACTAAATAAGCACACAGCTGTAAACTCAGGATTGTCAGAGGCAGATCAGGGTATTGCACTTAGTACATCACATTGCTCAGTGTCAAAATATCACAATGTGTGGCAAGTCAGTCTGAACACATGGCTTCATGACAGGTACTTGATGGAAATCACTAGGCACATCCGGAAGTCTGCAAAGAACACTACAAATAGCATACACACGAAAGTAGTTGTGCCATTAGCAGCATGGGGCAGCGTTCTACGTCAAATATATTTTAGCATAATAGCCCTAGTGCGGTTTCTTGAAGATGCCGACAAACAAAGACGCTCAAAAAAGTTAACTGCTTTACAAACTGTGACCTTTTGTTTTTGAAAGTTTCCAAGGAAAAGAGGAAAATGTCAATATCTTGACATCCATCTTTTTTCATACTAAAACCTGTCGGTCACCCATCAAAAAGAAGAAAGTAATAATTTAGTTGGTGTAGCCTTTGTTTCTAAACATCTAGGGCAAGTACCACCTGCAATAAATGGGAGAAAAGATCATTTCATTATTTGCTATTATACCTAAAATAGGACGGTGTGAAAAGATGAAAACTCGATAACACCGCACGGCGACAGAGAGCGAGCCTGCTCTATTTAACCAGGCACAAAAGACGCGCAATTAGAGAACCTCTTGGTTCTGCTAAGAGCTGCAGGCTTTACCGAGAAAGGAGGAGGTTAACAGAGTAGGGGAAACATAAATCACAAGTCCGAAAGCGCATCAAATGCCGAATGCCGAACTCCTCCCCGTGAAACGCGTCTGACTCTCATGCCCTCAGAAATTCGCAACTAACGGAAAAGCGTGACCAGACTCTCGTTACATGCAGCTAGTACTGAACCATGAACCAGTACGCTATCGCTGCAAAGATTCTCTCATCCACAAACTTCAGTGACACAATAAAACAGATGACACATTCCGTAACTTCCAACAATGCAGTTTTAAAATTGGGTGCGCGAAACTTTGCGTTCGTTCACCGCCATTGCGCGTGCATTATACGCTACGTACGCAACAAACGCTATCTGCGTATCCCATTGTAAAACTGGCTACTCCGCATGCGTCGTACGCCATCCTCTTGCGTACTCACGTTAAGTGGTGGAAATAGCATATGCGCCCAACGAACGCTATCTTTGCGTACCCTATTTTAAAACTGCTTCTTACGCGGCACACGCAGCTTAAGCTAATGTGTATCTTGAAACTACCTCATCAAGCGGCCAAGAAAAGACAGTCATTTTACTGAAATTAGGTTAACAAATATAAATATGGTTTTCGCTCATGTTCGTTCGAGCATGAACGGAAACTATGACGTGCATTTACGTTTAGACAGCTTTATCATGTATACTGAATGAATTCCGAAGTAACGTACTGCTGAAACATGTCGCACATGCAGCCCGTGATGCAATGGAACACGCTTTTCATTTGCCATAGTTCTCAAATACTGAGCACATATGCAGTAAAAATGAACTTACCTTCAAAAATGACACAAGCCCGTGGTTTACAGTATCCGCAAATCCACAGAAAACTAATCGCACATCAAAGTAACCACGCCCGTCCCTCGAGCATAGAAGAAAGGAAGTTGCGAGAGCGTCCCGCGCGCAAGCTGATGAGTGAAGTTTTCCGCAGAGAATCTTACGGGACTCTAACCGTCAGTCAGCGTAACAGTCGCTCCACACAGACATACTTGCATTCGGGTCCACAAGTTTAACACGCAGCGAAGTATAGTTTCTTCACAGCTGCGTTTATAGCCTCCACGAACCACGACACAAGCACGAAATATAGCAAAAGAGTGTATGACCGGTGAGCTCGACCGCCCATGCGAAATCGGCGAGTTTAACTGACATTGCAGAAGCAACGGCCGCGCGGGTGGATACAGTCAGCGCTAAGGCCTTCGTGCGGAAGTTAGACGGTTATCGCTGCGAGTAAATTACACTAAATTACGTCAAATTTACTGGTTAACGAACTTTGAAGTCTTCATTATTGCTGATGCAATGTAGACACCATACGCCTTTATCCTTTTTCGCGTTACTTTCTTTATCGCAATGAGAGATGGCGTGCGCAGGCTCGAGTTCAAATTTCAATTCGCGGTGGTTCATGCATGCCCATGCATGCATGGGCCAAGTGGCGCGCAGTCCGCTGCTGGGCGACAAAACGTCTTATAAAGTGCGTCTTCTAGACATCACGAACAAGACGTTTTTAAAACGTCGAAATTGGTTTAGGATCGAACAAACGTCTTGAAATATACGTTCCATACCAAAATGGTCTCGAAAAATGCCTTTTCTAGACGTTATCAAAAACGGATATAATACGGATTTTCTGTGACGTTTTTAAAACGTCGAAATTGGCTTAGAATCGAACAAACGTCTTGAAATATACGTTCCAGACCAAAATGGTCTTAAAAAATACGTTTTCTAGACGTTATCAAAAACGGATATAATACGGATTTTCTGTGACGTTTTTAAAACGTCGAAATTGGTTTAGAATCGAACAAACGTCTTGAAATATACATTGCAGACCAAAATGGTCTTAAAAAATGCGTTTTCAAGACGTTATCAAAAACGGATATAATACGGATTTTCTGTGACGTTTTTAAAACGTCGAAATTGGTTTAGAATCGAATAAGCGTCGTGAAATATACGTTTCAGACCAAAATGGTCTTAAAAAATGCGTTTTCTAGACGTTATCAAAAACGAATATAATACGGATTTTCTGTGACGTTTTTAAAACGTCGAAATTGGTTTAGAATCCGTTTTATCCCATTTATCCCTAAAGAAAACGTTTTCTAGACCATGTGTGCTACCTGGGTTGTGTTCCGTTGAAGAAGTAACTCCGCGTTCCTGACTCCGCAAGTAATGACGACGGCGTAATATGTTTGCAAACCATCTCCACGTTAAACATGCGGTCCCGTTCAGCAGCGATGACGCTACTCGCTGGAGGCCTACTACTGCGGCAAATCCGTCACGCAGGCTCGGTACGTACTACCTCGGAGTGCCGTTCAGTTCATACGTCAATTCTAGTTCATGCAGTTTTCTGTAGCTCGCACAGGATTTCGCAAAGCATCGTTGACGCACGGTAACGGAAGTGAAATGTAACATTTCATACCGCAGCAGATAATTAGGTGGTGAGCACTTTCCGTGGCTTGGGAAAGTATTTTGGTCTCATATCCATTTCAGTGCAGCTCATGACTTCATCCGGTGAAAGTGGCACGGGCCGTGAGTTCGCACGTCCTATCTGTTCCTATGCTAACAAACGGGTTGACCCTCCTCCGGGCGCCATCTTGAATCGCACGGCGCGCCACCTATAGTTCGTGGGCATTGCGAATACTCCGCTGATGTGTGCGGACGGGTACCTTCGCGAGAGTGTGCTGTCGAAAGGACGGAAGCTGTCCAATGCGAAGTAGCCGCTGGCGTCCTCCTCGCTCTCTCTTTTTTCTCTCTCGCGTGCGCTGCCGCGCCAGGAAATCGTAATACGCGCCCGGGCAAGCGCCCGGCGCACGACGCGAACCGGCAAACACGTATACGCGATCATAACCAGATGTGGATGATGATGAATCAACTTTTATTAAGCCCAACTGTGTTGGTAGTGCACGCAGGCACCAGACGGGGCGGTTCCCTAGTTTCGGGACCCGTATGTATCTAGCAGCTCCTGGCCCCTGTCCGTCAGTGCAAGCTGAGTCGGTAGGGCGGGACTTTCAACGACTTTAGGCCATACACAATTTGATTTTTTTTCCTCGCCTCGTGTGGTCTGACCTCGTCGGTCTTGTTCTCTTTTTCTTTTTCCTTTTTTTTTCTTTTTCGTAATCTATCTACCCCACTCTCTCTTAAATGTCCTTCAAGACGAGAGGGACGCGGCCAGAAGCAAGTTCAAACTTCGACGTCCAGTTTAACGCATCCCCTGACGAAGGGAGGACTCCTCCCGAAACTGTGTTATACCCCCCCCCCCCACATATATATATATATATATATATATATATATATATATATATATATATATATATATATATATATATATATATATATATATATATATTTCTTTGCATATTGCGAATAACGTACCTTTAAATAGTTTTTTAGTTGTTTCAAGACACGCAGAATGAAATCGGCGAAGAAAAAAATCTGTATTTTTGTATCGTTTTTGGCAAAAAAACTCGGTAGGGAAAAGGCAAAGGTGTTCACCGCCGGGGGAGGAACTGGTTCTACGCGATTCGACCCGGCCAATAGGAAAAATCCTCTCCTGCTGGTCTTTTAGCGATCTGGATATCTGCTCCTGCTCAACCCTCTCAGTCATGCCGAAAAGAAAGGCACAGAGGTGTATATGTTGATTTGACAGTGGACACTTGACTCACCAGGCTACAGAATAAGCTGAGATACCGTGTTCTACAAAGCGTGCGAGTGGAGGAGGAGGAGTAACCTTTATTGAAGCAGGTGATGCCCCTTATTCCCCCGGGCTGGTCGACATCCCTAGTCCGGGACGTCATTAGTCGAAGCCGCCGCCCGAGCCCGCTGGACCAGAGTTCGCTGTTCCTCTAGTCCCGAGCTATTGATCAGAGTCGCCTCCCAGTCCTGTTTGGTGGGGTTGGGGATTGGGGTTAATTTTGGGTTGAGTTGGCAGGCCCAGACCATATCGTAAGTAGAGAGTTTTAGTGCCCGAGCTGCCGAGATGGAAACACTTAATTCCGCCCCCCGACCGACTCGTCCTCTCGGAAAACGCCGCCGAAAATTGGAAAAGGTTCAAGCAGCGCATCCAGCTGTACTTCAAGGCAACGGGCAAGGACAGTAAGCCGAGTGCGGAAAAAGCTGCTGTATTCCTACACGTAGCTGGCCAGGAGGCCATAGAAGTGTACAACACATTTCAGCTGGCTCAAGCAGAACAAGAGGACTACGATGTCATCGTCAAGAAATTTGAGGAGTACTGCACGCCACAGTGCAATGAGACGTATGAAAGGTATGTTTTTCCGTTCCCGCCTGCAGCAAAAAGACGAAACATTCGAACAGTTCTTCAGAGACGTACAAATATAGCAGCGCAGACGTGCAACTTTGGAGACCTGAGGGATTCAATGGTGCGTGACCAACTCGTTTGTGGCACGAAAGATAAGAAACTCAGGTCCCGCCTCCTAAGGGAAAAAGATTTGAGCCTCTCCAAGGCTATAGATTTTTGCAAAGCCACTGAGCTCGCAGCCAACCAAGAACAACTGTGGGACAAGGAAGAACGCACAGCGGAGACCTGTGTCGTGGAGAAACGTAACCGAAGTGAAGCTCGGAAACAGTTGACCCTTCCATGCACCTACTGCAACAGGTTCCACCCACCCAGGGGCGTAGGCAGAAATTTTTTTCGGGGGGGGGGGGGGCACCTCCTTGATCTGTAGTGGGGACGAGCAGGCAGATGTGGTCGAGTGTCATTTTCTGCTCTGTATGCTATGGCAAAAAAAAAATTTCGGGGGGGGCACGGGCCCGGTGTGCCCTAACGTGGCTACGCCCCTGCACCCACCTAAGGAGTGTCCAGCGTGGAAAAGGACGTGCGGAAACTGCGGTAAGCAGAACCACTTCGCTGTTTGCTGCAGAGCGAAAAAAGCACGGGCGTAGCCAAGGGGGGGGGGGGGGGTTCAAACGCCCCCCCCCCCTGAAATTTTTCAGTTTTGCTTGTGTATATATACACTCACACACACAAACGCACGCACGAACATACATAAAGTATGGTTGAACCCCCCCCCCCCCCCCCCGAAAAAAATTTCTGGCTACGCCCCTGGAAAAAAGTTAATGAAGTGGAGCGTGAAGCACACGAGGAGCACGAAGACTCTGATCATGACTTCCAAATTCTGGCTGTGCAAATAAGTGGCGTGAAAAGTACGGTGGGTCGAGACTGGGCAGTTGATGCAAAGGTGGGCACGAAAACTGTGACATTCAAGGTCGACACTGGTGCGCAGGCAAACTTGCTGCCTCATTCTCTTTTCGTAAAGCTAAAAACAGCTGCGAAAGTGCACCCAAGCAAGACAACGCTGGCAAGCTACGAAGGAAAGGTGATTGAGCATTTCGGCACAGCATCGTTGCCACTGCGTCTGGGCGACAAGGAGCAGCAGATTACGTTCTTTATAGTCAAGAAAGGCAAGCAAGCATTGTTGGGACTGTCAGCCTGCGAGTGGTTCGGCCTAGCGAAACGCGCCCACGCCATCTCAAGTCAGCCAAATCTGGGAGAGCAGATAACAGAAGAATTTTCGCAGTTGTTCAAAGGACTCGGCTGTGTTAAACGTCCTTACCGGATCACAATGAAAGACGTAGCCAAGCCGGTAGCGGTGCCTGCAAGGCGCGTGCCTCACGCGAGGCAGGTCCCTTTGCGCGAGGAACTGGAGCGCATGGAGGCTGAAGGCATCATCGTGAGGATGGAGGAACTGGCAGAGTGGGTGAGTCCGCTGGTCATTGTTGAAAAGAAGGGCGGAGGAATTCGAATCTGCATGGATCCACGGCACATAAACGAAAACATTAAACGCGAGCGGTACGAGCTTCCTAGAAGGGAAGACATCGAGGCAGAGTTAGCGGGAGCCAGATGGTTCAGCAAACTGGATGCAAATCGAGGGTTTTATCAAATACCGTTGGACGAGGCATCGTCAAGAATTTGCACGTTCAGTACACCGCACGGACCCGGACGGTACAGATTTTTGAGACTACCATTTGGTCTAAGTTCTGCTTCGGAAATATTTCAAAGAGAAATCAGCGCTGCATTAGACAGAATTCCTGGTGTACGAGTCTACATAGACGATGTGCTAGTGTGAGGAATCACGAAGGAAGAGCACGACAAGCGTTTGAGGGCAGCACTGGCAGCGATAAGTTCAGCCGGTTTCACGCTTAACGCGGCGAAATGCATATTTGGCTCGCAAGAAATCAAATTTCTTAGAGACATAATCTCAAGTGAAGGAATCAAACCGGACGAAGAACTCGTGCAATGTGTCGCCAGTATGCCAACACCCGCATCAAAGCAGGAAGTAAGAAGAATGTTAGGCGCAGTGAATTACTTCGGGAAGTACAGTACATCCCTTGTTTGTCTGAAAAAAAAAAACTGAGGCGCTGCGCAATTTAATGCGTGAAAATGTGTCTTTTCAATGGAGCGGCATACACCAGAGAGAGTGGGAAAGTATTCGCACGTTGCTAACATCAGCACCCGTCCTTGCAGTCTTCGACCCACACAAAGAAATCAAGATTAGCACCGATGCCTCCAGGAATGCGTTGGGAGCAGCGCTGATGCAGCTTCACGATAAGGGCTGGCGGCCAGTAGCGTATGCGTCGCGTGCGCTCACGGACACCGAAAGTAGATACGCCCAGATAGAAAAGGAGGCGCTGGGAGTCACGTTTGGGTGCGAGAAATTTGTCGAGTTCATAATTGGCACAAAGATAGCAGTAGAGACTGACCATCAGCCTCTATTAGCGATCGCGAAAAAGGAACTCTGTGAAATGCCTCCTCGTCTGCAGCGATTCTTCTTGCGTCTAATGCGTTTTGAACTTACATTGCAGTTTGTCCCAGGAAAGAAACTACTGTTGGCCGATGCACTCTCTCGGATCCCTGCTCAAGACAACATGCGGACAAAGGAAGATGAGGACGTCAGCGTACACGCCGCCCAAGTCCTGGCAAGCCTCGTGAGTGACAAGATGAAAATGAAGCTGCAGGCAGAGACGAAACGAGACGAAGAGCTGAGGCAAGTCATAACGGGCCTAGAACAGGGTGAAGTGATTGGTCCATTCGCGACTGTGAAATCGGAGCTGTCATATGTGGAGGGAATATTAATGAAGGGTTGCAAAGTGGTTGTTCCAAGGCAACTGCGCAGGGAGATTCTGGAGCGGCTGCACGAGGGGCATCTCGGCCTCAGCAAAACGAAAGCAAGAGCACGGCTTCTAATGTATTGGCCGGGCATGCAGAAGTAGATTGAAGAGTTACGTGCAAAGTGCAGCACGTGCTGCCAGTTTGCTTATCGCCAACCATCTGAGCCGGTCATCAGCAGCCCTGCCCCAAGCTTTCTGTTCTATTCTGTTCTATTCACACAGATCTATTCTGTTCGCACAGAATAGATCTGTGCGAACACTCGGGGGTTTCGTACTTGGTAGCGTACGATGCATATTCGAATTATCCGTAAGTGGAGCGCCTGGTGCAGACGTCGAGTGAAAGCGTCATCCGAAAACTTGAAATGATGTTTGCAAGGCACGGCATCCCTCTGGAGATACACACCGACGGGGGTCGGCAATTCACCTCCAGTGCTTTTCGTAATTTTGCGCAAGTGTGTGACTTCTCCCATGTGATTTCCAGTCCCAGGTTCCCGAGAGCGAATGGTCTGGCCGAAAAAGGGGTGCAGGTGGTCAAACGCCTCCTGAAGAAAACGAAGCACGCCAGGGAGGCGTTCTGGGTGGCCCTCCTGAACTATCGTCTGTCGCCCCTGGAGGGCGGCCAGAGCCCGGCTGAGATGCTGATGGGGAGGCGACTCCGCGGACGCCTACCAGATTTCGCTGTTCAACCTGCAGCAGAGGTGCAGAAGCACATGCAAAAACCCAGAGCTGGCACCTCGCTCCCAGTTTTGTACAGGGGAGACACCGTGCGCATTTTGGATGACTCCGGGTGGACAGTCAAAGCCACCATTCAGGACCGCGTCGATCCCAGGTCTTACGTGCTCCGGACCGAGGAGGGGCGCACCCTAAGACGAAACAGGCAGCACATCCGCAAAACAAATGAGATTCATGCTGCGTGACACGGAAGAAGAATATGAAGGCAACGGCCTTGCGCGGGATGCAGGGAAACCACAGCCAGCAGAAGAATATCCTCCACCAAGCAGTGTCGTCCAGCCAGGCTCAACCAGAGAAAGCATGGGTGACCGTCCAGAGATGACGCCAGCTGCCGAAGATGCCACGTCAGCAACCGCTGTTCACCATCAGACTCTGATGCAGGCCATAGCACCCGAGCAAGCTGAAAACCAGGCCAACAACCAAGGAACAGCTGAGACGTGCAATGATACAGGACAGCGTATTAGAAAATCGGCTCGCAACAAACGCCCGCCAGTGAGGCTTTCATACGCAAAGGACTTTCAACAAATTGTGTAGCTGTTGGTGTGTGTGTGTTTTTTTTTCGTTTTTTTTTCTTTTCTTTCTCTCCTGCTGTTTGCTGTTCATTTGCTGTTTGATGTTTTGTTTATTTTGCCCTAAGGAGGGATGATGTATCGGCATGTGGTCTAGCAAATGGCCCGAAGGTCGAGCATAAAAAGAGCATGCGATAATAAACAGGGGTCTTTTGCCGTGTCAGCCTCCCGTCCTCTGTCGTCAGTCGGAACAGGGCTTACGTACGCAGGTGGCTTGGGGTCCCCGGCACTAAAACTCTCTAGTGCCGGCCACTTCACCACAGTACTGGCACTGCCCACTTATTTTTGGGTCGTAATGTTTTAGTACCGCTGGACATAGCAGCGTGTTTGTCTGTAGGCGCCGCAGGACGTGCTCCTCCGTTTTCTAGAGTCACTTCGCTGGTGCAGGATACAAACGGAGTCTTTCGATATAGTAATCTCTAATTTCGCGGAACCGTGTTAAAGGTGTGGGACGTTCAGGTCTATCAGGGAAACTGGGAGTCTCCCGAGAAGTAAGCGCGCCGGCCGCTGCATCTGCAGCCTCGTTACCCGGAGAACCTGATGGCCTGGAGTCCATATTATTCGTTTTGGGGCGGGATCGCGGTCCCTGGTGCTGAATTTCAATATTCTATTGGCCAGCGGAGAGATTTCCCCTGCTAGATAGCTCTCGCAGGCTCTTCGAGAGCCTGTAACTATTTGTTGTGATTTAGGATGGGATACCGCCAATGCGATGGCTACCTCCTCCGTCTGATTTGAGTTTGTGGCTTTGAAAGTGGGGCCGTCCACCTGCGTTCCTTGATGTACGACCGCCGCCGTGTAGTACCCCCTGGGTGACGGTCCAGCCACGTCGACGTAATAGACCCCATTTCGGGAGCCAAGCCGTTTTTCGAGCGCCTCGGCGCGCGCTTGCCTTCTACCCACGTGCGCCTCCCTAGTCATACTGCGGGAAAGCGGGGACACCCAGATTTTTGTTCTCCAAAGTTCGGTGATACGCTCCGTGTGTTCAGTGTCGCATTCGTGTCTGATCAATAGGCGGTCCAGCAGGCGCCGTCCCGGGGCGGTCTGCGTGAGACGCGTATACTGATTTGTCAGCTGTGCTTCGTTTAGCTCCTGTATGGAGTTGAAGACGCCCAGTGCAGAGAGTTTCTGATTTGAAGTGCTGATGGGTAGGTCAAGGGCGCGTTTAATTACTTTCTTGAGAATCGCATCGACTCTGCTCTCTTCGTGTTTAGTTAGTCTTAAATACGGCGTTGAATAGAGAATCCTACTAGATACAAAGGCGTGGGCGAATCGAAGCGCGTCTCTGCCTCGTAGTCCACCGCGTTTGTTTGAGACTCGGAGGATCATGTGCCCTACCTGTTCCCCAATTTTGCGTAATTTGTCTAGCGTCGTTCCGTTTTTGGTTCTGTTGTGTATGAGGAGACCAAGGATTCATATTTCGGAAACCTCTCGAATGGATGCTCCTGATACCGTTAAGTTCAGGGTCGTCCTGTCTTTTGTTTTCTCTGACGTGTAGAAGTTCAGATTTGGCTGGAGCGCACTGCAATCCGCACTGGGCTGCATAGGCGTCCACAATGGAGGCGGCCTGCAGGAGGCGCTCTTCAATTTCTCCTAAACTGCCCCGATTTGTCCATAGTTATATCATCGGTGTATATTGCATGACATACCCTTCCACCTCTGCCAATTCCCGAGGGAGCTTCATCACGGCAATGTTGAATAGCAGCGGGGAGAGGACAGCTCCTTGTGGGGTTCCCCGCGTCCCCATCTTGAATGGTCCGTGTTCCTCGTCGTCTATGCGGAGAATCGCTAACCTTTCTGAGAGGAAATCTCTGACGTATGCAAAGGTTTTCCTGCCGCAGTGGGTACCACTCAAGTTGGCCTGGATGCTTTCGCGTTCAACGTTGTTTAACGTGCTTAACGCACGTCTTCCTTTGAAATTATTTGCATTTATGCAAAAATTTATTGTGCCTATATTTACGATATTGGAGGCCTAAAACGCGCTTTTTTTAGTGCCTAACAATCCGGCCTCTAATAATGAGACGCCAACCCAGCCCCCCCCCCCCCCCCCCATTTCGCGAATGAGTTGATATGCCACTGCATCTGACCATCTGGCGGGCCTTCGGTTCAACCCTCATAAGTCGGCTGTTGTCCAATTTGCTGGGAAAGTGGATACAAACTCCCCATTGGAACTTCCGAATGGAGACCAACTGCCTCTCGCAACAGAATACCGATATCCGGGTGTGACCATCAGCACGGGGGAAGAGCAATTCCTGAGGCACGAGGATCGATTGCGACAGACCTGCCAGTGCGCGAGCTGCATTCTGCGCCGGCGAAGCCTCTGGGGATGCAACAGATATCTACTGATGCAAGAGCTGTGGAAATCAGTCCATGTCCCATGTCTGACATTTGCGAACGCCATTATATGTCTGCCAGGCTCGTGAGTGGCTGGAGCGAGGCCAAAGAGAGGTGGGTCGCTTGGCATTAGGCTGCCATGGAAGGGTCGCATTGGAGCCCATTCAGGGGGACGTAGTTTGGTCAACGTACGAGGCAAAGGAGGCCACAAGCAAGATCGCATATGAAGGACACCTACGCTTCATGAATGATCGCCGGTGGGCATGTCGCATGTTCCGCTACTTGCACTTCGTGGGGCTCAGAACGCAGTGGTTAAACAGAGTTTACTTTCTGCGACGTAAGTATGGAATGTTTGATCACCCGACACTCGAGAACACGGAGTGTAAGCAGCGTAAGTTTACCGCAACAGTTCACAACCGGATACGCAAACAGGAGAATGCACAATGGAAAATGGCGCTGCAACGAGAGTACACTTCAGCTTTACCCTACGTACAAAGAGACCATTGCCCCGGAATCTTTGCACGACAACAGTGGCGGCAGTGGGCTACTCTTCGAAGCGCACGCTGGCATACTGCAGCAGCTTCGACCCGAACATTGACTCGATTTTATGCAGAGCGTGTGGAGCAGAACAAGAGACAGTGGAGCACTTGGTGCTGCAATGCCACTCTCACCCCGTCCGTCAGAGGCCACTACATTCCCCGAGGCGCTGGCCCCGATGGACAGGAATGCAAAAGCCGTTGCCACCACGACTACGCTCCAACAGTGGTGCCAGAAGTGTACTTTACTTCACGCTTTCATTATCTTTTTTCCTCTTCTCAATTAATTTTTTTTCTCCATACCTTGGCTAAAACACCGTATGTGTTCACCCGCTACAAAGGGCAAAGCCACATTTCATCATCATCATCCCTTATTGCTATCGCATATAGTAAGGATTGCCTGCAGTCTTTTTTTTTCCTCCGAAAGACCCCAAAAAGGACGCCTTGGCAGATGCTTGGCGCAAGTTAGATTTTTACCAAAATGTAACAGGATGCAACAGGTTTTACCTCTTGGCACAGTTCACTGCTATTGGCGTAGCTATCGCATCACTGTATTTGCTATACTTCATTTCAGCTCTCACAATAGCAAAAGCAATGTGCCTGTAAAATGTTAAAGGGACACTAAAGGCAAATAAAAATTTGCCAGAGTGAAAGGTCAATGTTTGAAAATGCGTAAACCTCAATATTATCAATAGCAGTGCTCTAGTAATCGAGAAATTAAGGCAAGTGTAGGACACTATATGCGCCACCAGTGGGACGTTTTGGAATGAGCCCGACGCCGTCAAGAGCCCCAAGTAGAAATTATCACTAGTATTCAAGCTACGTACGATAAAAAAAGAAAAGAACATCCTGCGCATTGCAAGATGTAATAAAATGCTGCTTGTGCGTTTGTTTGGTTCATGGAAAAAAGAACTTGACATTACAGTGGAGAACGGCGCAGGCTGTGCGAAAGTTCCATTTTCGCAGGGCTGTGCTCCACTCGCGCCGTCACGCCTCAGTGGTAGTTTCGTTATCACTACCGCTGCATGTGCCTTGCACGCTCATGAAAGTCGCTCTAACGGTAACTTCAACAAAATGCCATGTCCACATGATGTTGTGTAATGTGGCCTTCAGAGCAGAAATCACACCGCCGGCTGCCAGGCATAAAGGCGTGCAACATTGAGCAAGGCAAATGCTACGTCAGGCAGGCGCGCAATTTCAAGTGTGCCAACGCTGTCCGGACCACTAAAACATTATTTTCATTCAAAATAAGCATTTCCTTGGCATGAAACAAGCACTACGAGGTTTCTGGAACACTATTTCAACAATAAATGTCGACTTGACATTTGGCTTTAGTGTCCCTTTAACTACACGTGCTTCTAAAAACCAAGATACATTTGAATGAAAATACACCAAACACGAGTCTTGATGTTTAATGTCCTTTATGGCATGTACAATCATGAACAAAGCAACCATTCATGTCTAGAAATTTCATTTGAAGCAGCGCATACGTATAAAATGAAAACAAGACGACTCAAAAGCTTTAGACAAAATGGCTAGCAAATACATAAGTTGACCTCTTGCACTGTAGCCAACAGTATTCAATTCAGTTCATTCCGATCTTTACTTGTTACCCATACTACTTCTGGCAGGTTCCATAGACTTAAGACAAAAACAGCAGCATAAGATTTTAAGGTACAGCATTTTGGGGCAAGTTTTGGAGCTACTAGGTGCCCCAAATGAAGCTACTACTGTGTCAAAATGCACTGCTCATCACAACAATCAACTCAGATAAGAGCATACCACGTGATGTTCTAACGAACCTAATAGGGTTATAACTGAACAGCCGCTACAAGCCACAAGATGCACAGAATGCAGCTTGTGCAATATTTAAACAATAGCAAAAACGAGGGCACGCTTTTTGCATTTAGACCACGCAGTACAGTGACAACACAATTCATGCTACTGTGCAACTTGCCTCAAGAGGAAATGCAACATGCCTACAGTCCAAGGAGTGTAATTTATAACCAATCACAAATGCCAATCAGAAATGAGCCACCTATATGGC
>NW_023615450.1:0-55247 GCF_013339695.2 Rhipicephalus sanguineus
TGCTATTCTCACACTCTATTTGCACTGCCTTCATAAAACGCATTTCAATACACATGCTTACGCGCTTGCTGTTTACGTCTAAGAAAATATCATTATTTTTATTCACTATGCCGCAGTAGCGGCCCAATGGCAGCAGTACTGGGAATTCTTAACTTTAATCTAGATATTCGAACCATCCGCAAATATTTGTAAATCGACCTCGAGTACCTTTTTCTGCAAACCACAGATATTCATTTTTTATCTGCGTCGACAATAGTAAAGTCGTACCATAATATCAAATTTCAAAAAACGAATCTAAGGGTCACTCTCATTAGATTTTATAATTCAGCTTTAGGAATTGTCGGTTACTGGTTTATGTTGAAATCTAAGAAATGAGGCTACGAGGGACGAGAAAGAGGTTCAGAACTGTTGCTGGAGCTCTGTTCGCTGTACATCAGAAGCAATTTGTAGCGCAAGAAACACGGGCGCAAAAGAAGACGGCATATGAGCGCCTACAAATCGTTTCAGAAAGAGGTGCAGGTGAAAGCTATTTCGAATGGTTGTGCTCCGATCAAGCGCGGCTCCTGCGCCAGTACAAACCTTGCAGCCCGAACGCATTGTGCGCATAACTTGCCATTGATATCCAGTCAACAAATAACGATGCTCGCCCGAACCATGAAAGACTTCATAAAGAAACGATAACGGATCAAAGTGACGACCACAACAGATAAGACAGAGCTTGCGGAGATATCAAAGCTGATCAACAAGAGAAACTCATACACGTGCGGAATTCTCGCGTCAAATAGATGGGAGCTACTGTAAAAAAGTCACAGTTTCGCCGCAGCGGCGAAGCAATGAATGCGATAGCAGCAAATTGGAATGTAACGCGAAGAACGGAAAGCAGCTCGAAATTGCCAGCGCGTCGCTCGAGCCCAAAGGACGCACGAAAAGAACGCACACAGGACGAGCGCGAACTATCATGCGTCACAGCTCGATACTTGAAACGCACTGCTGAAACATAAAGCAGGACGCACGAAATTGATGAACAGGTACACACAGGACGAGCGCGAACTAAATGTCGCAGTTGTTACTTATTTCTGTTTGAACAGCGCGCTCCTTTCGCAAACGCGGCCGCTGCAGCGAGCGAAGTAACCTTCGTTGCGCTCCTCGCGCCATCTCGCTGGCAATGAAGAAACGCTTATAAGCGCCTGCCGTCTCTGAGTTCGGCCAGCGGTAAAGGGTGTGTATATAACGCTCACCGTCACCGATGTCTGAGCGCTTTGTAATGAGTGGGCCTTAAGCCCCTCACTCGTTGCGCAATTTACATGCCTTGACGCCTGGCGCAATTCTACGCTTCTTCCACGCAACATTACATGCGTTAAGGAGACTCCTTGCATCACGTGACATTCGTATACGTTTTCTTTTTTGCCAAAGCAGTGCCAAGCAATGGCTTGGCTCTATGGAGGCCTGCCTGCCACGCAGAAGGCTTCGGTTCTATTCGCACTCCAAACGAAGTTTTTTTTATTATGTTATTTCTTTGCATCTACCTTGAATTGTCTCTCACAGAAGACACCGACTTTTTGCTCATAGCCAATGACGCCGACACTGATGCGGACACCACAATTTCTGCGAAGCCAGCTCTTTAACGCTGTCGCGTTAAAATGGCGACAGCATCAAACCTGCTAAAAAGAGATTCTGCAAAAGGGTGGACCGAAACGCACGCATTAAAAGATGAACAAGACCACCATTATTAACAATTGCAATCACATAGTCAAGGCAGGATTTCCTTTTTTCTAAAATGTTATTTTATTCCTAATAAATAAGTGAAAAGGGGTAGCCGTACCAAATATTAGTGACAACTACTTCACTTATCTTCATTTAAATAAAAAATTACTTTGTGAGGGTGGCAGAAGACATCTATTAGGTGCCGCACTCAGGCAAGTTCTCCAACTTTGCTAAGTGAAAGCAAAGCCGAATAGGACGTCATGGTTCCGTATGTAATTATCTACGAGTTTCAAAAGGCCAAACGAGACATTTCGCACAGAAAAACAGCCGGAGAAAACGGCATAACAGTTCATCTGATCAAAAACGGAGGCGCCTTATGCTTAAGAATAGTGCGAGACTGTACAAAGCGTGTCCCAATTCCTCAGATGTACCTTTGAGCTGAAAAAGAAAATGCCAATATTAAGACATAAGAAAGGATACGTAAAGAATTACAGAACGATTAGCGTGCTCTGAGTATTGTATAAGCTATTCAGGATGGTAATTTTGTATAGGGTAAGAGAAGCACCTGATCTTAATCAACCTTGAGAGCAAGCTCCTTTCAGCTTGCTGTCAAGATTTTAAAGACTTTCTTAGACTAAAAAGAGATATTCCGCTCAGCAGAGATACCAGCCGTTTTGGAGGCGTTGGGTCACTAAGGATTACCTGAGAGGTATGTTAATACCCCAGCAAACATCTACAAAGATTCCATAGCTAGCCTGCTTATCCACAAGCAAACAAAAATCTCGATCAAGAAAGGGGTCAGGCAGGGAGCTCCAATCTCCGCCATGTTGTTCTCCACATGCTTAGAAAAAGTATTAAAATGGCTAGATTGGGAATAGTTGGGAATAAAGATTATAGGAGAATATCGCGACAACTTACTGTTTACAGACGACATCCTGCTTTTCAGCAACGATGGCGACGAACTGCAAAAAAAAATGACTGACGGCCTAAACAGAGAAAGCATAAAAGTATGCTTGTATATGACTATGCAGAAAACAAACATAATCCTCAATAGCCTGGCGATGGACTACAATTCACGATAACGATAGAGATATTTGTATATCTGTGCACGAATATGCATATTTAGGCTAATTATTAACTGTGGAAGCTACACATTAAGCAACCAAAGGCGTTCGTGAAAGACATCCCAAGCCACACGCGGCAGAGAAGGGTCGTCTCGGATCGGGGCAGGCCAGATGGAATAGTGAGTCGTAGGCATGGATCCAGGCGCTGAAGACGGGCGTGGAGAAAACCGGGCGTGTTCCACATATACCTTGCGACATCATGCGCAAGTGTATTAATCTTTGCTGCTGCGTCGCTTCTTGATAGTGGGGTAGGTTCCATCACGCCATTTTCGTAAGCATTCTTAGCTGCATCGTCCGCGTGCTCGTTACCGATGATGCCGCAGTGGCCCGGCAACCACTGAAAAGTTACAGCACGTCCTTCGTCTATTAGTTTGATAATACAGTTGTCTTATTTCCACAGACAGCGCTGCATGTGACCGTTGCGGCAATGACGAAACCATTGAACATATTTTATGTCAGTGTCCTCAGTACAGCTCTGAGAGACAGTCCCTCTCAGCAGTGTTTGCTCGCCTCGACGACCAGCCGCGTTCTGAGCAGTCAATCTTGGAATGTCGGAAAGATCGAGCTGCACGCCAGAAAGCAACGAAGGCGCTGATGAAGTTTCTGCGAGTGACCCGCCTCGTTGAACGACTGCGACACTCCTTTTTGTGTGTGTGTGTGTGTGTGTGTGTGTGTGCGTGTGCGTGTGTGTGTGTGTGTGTGTGTGTGTGTGTGTGTGTGTGGTGTGTGTGTGTGTGTGTGTGTGTGTGTGTGTGTGTGCTTCCTCCCTATCCCATCCCTCTGTTTCTTACTTTTCTGTCTCCCCTTACCCCTTCCCCAGTGCAGGGTAGCAAACCAGATATGTTTTCTGGTTAACCTCCTTGCCTTTCCGCATTACATATCTCTCTCTCTCTCTCTCTATCTCTATACATTAAGCGAAAATTCGCATAAGAATAAGCATAGGCTGGAGCACAAGCGTATCCCATTCACAAATCACGACCGGCAATCTACAGCTGTCACTAACGCAGAAATTGTACAAACATTGGATTCTTCGAGTTCTAATATACGGGGCAGATTAAGAAATTGCCTCGAGAGGAAATTAAGGGCCACACAGCGTGCGGTGGAATAAAAAGTGATAGCGTAACGTTGAGAAAGAGGACGAGGGCCGATATGGTCCGACAACAAACAGTGGTAGCTAATATCCTTGTCGACAGTGAACGAAAAAAAGCGGACATGGGCGGGTCACGTGATGCGTAAAGCTGATAACCGATCTTAAGTGAAATGGCGGAATGGATACCGAGGGATGGGAAGCGCCGTCGAGGCCGGCAGTAAGTTAGATGGAGGGCTGAAATCAAGAAATTTGCTGGAAGAAACGGAGTCAGCTCGCGTACGACACTCAAATCGGAGGTCATTGGCAGAGGCCTTTGTCCTGCAGTGGGCGGAAGATATAGGCTGACGACGGTTGTGATAATATTAAAGATATTGTGTACAAACTCGTCGCGGACAGTGACAATTATTCGCGTCCTCTAAAACCACCTGGGGTGCTTGAGCAACAAACTCTAGACTTGACGATCTCAGCACGCAATGTTTCCTTCATTGAGTGTTATCATTGTCATGAGGCTCCAGCTAAGCGAAATGTTCATAGCGCTCATTTAGAAGTCCTTCAGCTTAGCGACTGGCACTTAACGGCATTACGTGGATGTGTCAAATATTGCGAATGGGCTAACCTTTCTTTGCACCAACTTTATATTTCGCGTTCTTGTAAGCATGAATATTTTTCTACATTTTTTAAGGCCAGTTCCTTCGAATATTTTCATTCGATTCAACAATTTCTCTGTTATATCACTTCAATACGCTCAGTTGGCGAGTGCAGAAAAGTTATTCAAAATTTATTACCAGGCTTAGATTACACAAGGTACTACCGACCATATTTCAAATAATATCGATATGATGGCATGCATGCCAGCGATCAAATAAGATACGCTTTTCTAATTCCGCAGTCCCTGCTACATTACAGCAAGTCTTCGATGACAAAACTAGTTTCTATTGCAATTCATGTCGAAGCGTAGCGCGAGGAAAAACAGGACACAAACAGGACTCGCCCAGTACTCTACGTCACTTCAGTTCTGTTGCGATACCAAAAAGTTCAATCAGTTGGCCTTTACCTCAGTGAGAAAACTTAAGGAAGTTCGCAGGTGTTTGATTCTTGCATTGCGGTTCAGGTGAGACAAGTATTCCGAACCATCCCTATGGTTGGTCGCTGCATAAGCGTGCTCGAAACAGCCAATGAACGTTACGGAAATGTCACAGACAAAAAATTATGGCGGAATAACGGAGCTAGTAAGGCCGCGGAGCGTTATTCACTCGACTGTAGATGTCAGACAAGCACCACCCCCGTACGCATGCATGCACCTTGTTCCGTGAGCGCCACTCCACGCACGGTGATATCTTTATGAGACCTGGCAAACCGCGACCTCCCGGATCGTGTGCCGAGAGACGCGATAAATATACCGGCGTTCTGTCGCTCTAACTGTCTCTACAAGGAGTTCCTATGACTGCTTCGGGCATCAGCGGCGCATGCGAGTGTGAAACACAGCGAGAAGTCGACCCGCATGATTTTCACTGCAGCACAAAGCGCTATAACAGGAAAAGTAAAGCACCTCAAGACGTTGCGCCTGCGTGCGCCGTTGATTAAAGGGACACTAAAGAGCAAAACGATTTTTCTCACATTAGTAAAGTACTCTTTCACGACCACGCTTGCTGCGAGAAGGCGCTTAGAAAGCGAGAAAACGCGCGAAAGCAGAACGTGGGTGGCGACGCAACCTCGCCTGACGTACGTTTTCTCGGGCATCGCGGTCCGTTTTCCTTTAAACAGCTTTCTCTTTATAAACCAGAGAAATCGATTCCACACTATTGGTAGCGGTGATTTCAGGTAGACCAGGTAATGTACTTTCAATACTGTATCAGCAGTATATATAGCAGAATATTGTTTTTTTGTCTGAAAGAGCCAAATCTCCTTTAAGTCCAAAGACCAAAGCACAAAGTAGGGCGCAAGCTTGAAACACAGATGTATAGCTGATGATTAGCGCTGTTAGAATGGCAAGTAGTCTGTTTTCCGTTTGTTAAAAGGTAGATTCTTTTAACACCTAATGCGTATTTGTAAGCAACTTCTCTATTCAATTTCGGGTCAATTAAGGGCTTGTAGCATGTTCCAGTGCTGTAAAAATAATTTGCCATACCGATCATCATAGACATACTCCACCCATCAAGTAGACCAGTTCGTTCCTTGCGTACATTCGAAAAACAACGAAACAAAAATGACTTTCTGGAACAGCGTGAGCCTTTCATCGTGACCAATATTTGAAGCGCTCCTTTGGATCTATGCGAGCAGTAAAGAAAGCTTTTGTGATTGATGACGCCCCAAATAGTCTGGCTTATAAAGCATGTCACACTGTGCTAACGAACGGTATCTGCCGCCTTCTGCACAGCGCGCGCTGGCGCTGCAACGAGAGTACAGAAAACGCACGCTCGCCTTCGCGCGGGGCTGCGAGGGCCCGGCGAAACATAAACACGCCGTGTGTTTGAACTGGTCGACGTCAAAGCGCAAGAAGCGGCCTTGATCTCGTGCATGGAGGATCAGGGCGGGCTGGATGTATTCTTGGCACTCCCCTCCTGCCCGCGTGCTCTTATTGCCGATCAGCCTAACCCTTTTTTCCTACCACGATGTTGGTCATGAGGCCAACTATTAAATGAGAACCTTTCTAATACGAAACTCTAGCCTTTTTTATTATTATTATTACACAGCTACGACTGAACGCCTCCGCTTATGCGACCTGTGCCTTTTAACCCTTCTTCACAGCCGCCAGGTACTGACCGTCCCCCTACTGGTAACAATTTCGAGCATTTTTTTATTGTGGTAGCAATTATAATGACGCTATCGCCGCGTTCTTGCCGTCGCCGCCGCCATGAGATTGCAGATAAGTCCAAATCGATAACATCGCCACGCATGTCGTATGTTCTATGTGCGAGGGAAAGCTGTAGCAAAAATTCAACAAGCCGGCCGTCTCCCCCGTGCGAAAGGCGCAAGTAGGAGTGTCAGAGGGGGAGCTGCGTGGCACCGGCACGAAACGCGTATATTGACCACTCAGGCGTGGTTGCCCGTGGTCGCGCGCGCCGTATCTTTATAGGAGATCGGCCGACGGCTCATACTTTTGTACATGTTGTGCTCTCATCGCAAAGTTTGCGTTAAAGCCACAAACATCACGAAGGTCGCTTCGGTCGCTGTAGCGGCCGCGTTCCCCTATTCAAATGTTTTGTTGAGTTATACCAGGGCTCATGCTAAAGGAGTAGGCTGCTAGCCTTGTATCGCTTAAAATAACAGACAGCTGAGCTAGTTGGTAAGTATTCATTCTAAAAAGACAGGGCGTGCAAACGCGGACACAAGAAAGAAGTCAGGACACCACAAACACCGACTAACAACTGAAGAGACGCACAACGGCGGAAAAGAAAGAAGGCACGAAAACTTATCTGCGCATGCCCATGCAAGAGGCGAACCTATCAATCCGGCACGCGTGCGGGTCTACGTGGAAGATAACTGTTAAGGCATTTGATATCATCTTTATGCAAGTTAATCGACGGTTGGCTCACGCATGCGCTACCACTATTCTCGATATGACATGCTTCAATCATCAGGCGCGTTTCTTCCTTTCTAGGCCGGTACAACACTGCGCATTCATCGAATTTTGGCGTGCACTTAAAATCTCGACAATGTAACGATAGATTAGAAGGTGAGCCTCCTTATATCGCATGACATTCCAATCTTTTGCTGTCGCCAGGCACGTAGCCAGGATATTTTTTTCGGGGGAGGGGGGGGGGGGCAAGGCCTAATTGTTCGAAAGAAAGTCATTAAATGGCAAAAAAGGAAAAAAAAGCTTCCCCTGGAATATTGGCCGCGAGACCGAGCGAAGTCGCCGCCTGGCGGCTACTGGCTGAAGCGCGCCTAGTGTGGATTGCTCCCTGCGTCGTCTGCTAGACAGGCAGTGTTTGCATGTGCGCGTACGTCCTGCACGGTTTCAAAGGGCGGTGTGTTCTGTTGTGTTAGCGCGAGCTTAACTGCTCGTACGTATACCTAGCATGGTGTACCGAAGCAAATGAGCTTGCTCGGCTGCATGCGCATTGTAATAAGATCAGTGAGTGCGACTTGCGAGAGGGCTGTGTATTGGTGTCGTACCCTTGGTTCGCCAGAATCATTTCAGTGTTGGTGCCGCTTTTTGGTTCAAGCACACCCTAAACTACGCTTGGCATAGTCCCAAACATGAGGAACATTAAATAGTGTGTGAATGCAGCGTTTTAGCGACTCGTTGGTAAACAAAAACGAGGCTCATGCATTTTCGCGTTGTTAGGTGTATAACTGCGGCACTCCAGTTCATGATGAGATTTAGTTATGCTTAAGATCTCCTTTTATTGTACGGTCGCGGTCCCGCTACAGCGAAATATTTCTATCAAGGGATGTCTGAGACTTCGGTACTCAAACTGTCCTTAAAAAAGAAAAGAAAAAAAACAGACAATGGAAAGACACGGCAGTGATAAACCGGAGTTGCCTTGCGCAATTTTAACTTGGGGCGAAATTTATACAGAACCACCCGTGTGTTTAGATTTAGGTACGATTTGAAGGACTCAGATGTTCAAAATAATACCGACGGCGTGCCTTACATTGATGTCGTATAATTTCACGCAAAACCTCATCCTTTTTTTTTTACATTATCTTGACCGTTCGTGTGAAGTTGCTATACATTGATGGAAGGCAGCGGACATTATTAGTTTGAAAAAAAAAAGACGCTTCTTCCACAAAATAACTGGACCTTTGTGCCATCACTGTTGTGCACGTAATCAATTGATGAAAGCTGTGTGCTAAACTCTTACCTGCGTATATATGCGTATTCGCGTGGACAGTGCTATTGAACTCTGCACAGGAATATGGGCTGGTATACGAATGAACAAGAAGTAAACACTTAAGTAGTTCAGTCGTGCTACTGCAGTGCGTAGTATACAAAACAAAAGCTAAACACGTACAAAGAAAACAACACAAAAGACGTCATATAGTGCGTAAGCGCTGACTTCCATACAGGGCGACCATCCCTTTCATCGGCAGATTGCGCTTCTCTCACTAGTAATAGTAACGTTTGATGATCTTCGTGCACTGATTGAAGAAAGAAGAGCGTATATGTTACCAGTAAATATCAACGCATTTTATTCGCCCGCAATCGGCTCAAACCGCTCAGAATGAAGCGCCGCTGTGTGCATTTGTATACGCGCCTCCGACCGCCTCTACACACTAACGCGGCGACGGTGCTGCCACCTATAGGTCGATCTCGCGACCAATAAAAGGCTGGACAAATATCGGGGGGGGGGGGGGGAGGCTGCCCCCCCCCTTGCCTACGTGCCTGGCTATCGCATTCATTGCTTCGCCCTTGCGGTGAGACTGACTTTTTGCCACTCATTAACTATGTCATTTGTAGACAGCTAATGATCATCGTCTGTGCCTCATATAGAGAGGCATGAACAGATTGTGGAATGCACGCACAGTCAAAGCACTGACGTTTACAAAGCTAGCGCAAAATTTAGGCGCTACGAGTCACTGTTAGCAGTCTGTTCGTTTTGGCTAAGTGGTACGCCTAGTTAAGAAACAGAATTGCCCACAGCCAACGTGGGACGAAGGACAGAAGGAACATTCTAAGATCAAGCGCTGCTGTATGGTTAATTGTTGCGCAATATTTCATACGCATTGTTCGTTATATTATGAAAAAACATTGAGTGCACCTCTCGACAAGGTAGCAAGCTCGTTTTACAAGATAAGGTCGGTTCATTAGGCAGATCTTTTTATTCAGTCGCATATACATCGTCCTATTTATACCGCAATGAAAAAAGTAGCTACATACTGAAAAGGAATGACGTTTTCTTGCATTTGGATATCATTCCAACACGTGTGTCCAGATGTGCTTGGATAAACTGTGGTTGCGACAACGCAAACATTTGCGCATAATGGGAAGGCCTTGCTGCAAATAAAACCACCTTAAGTGCGTGGGGAAAATGCATATATTCGGTGGAAAGAAGGCTGGTATGTGAAGCTCTCCGCCAAATCATGCAGCCGCGGCGGCGCGTAGAATTACAAATGAGCGTGAGTGGCGATGTGGGTTTGTTAGTTTACCATTAGGAGCACCTGATTATAGCGGGTAGTCGAGACATAAACAAGAGAAGCCGTAGATTTCATTCGGACATGGAGCGCGATATTGACCTTTTCTCCAAGCATGTTTTCTAACAGAGGCCTGTTACTGGCACTAACCCGCTCCTTCGGAACGGAGGATGTTGAAAGTGGACAAAAATTATGCACACATCGCTCGCTAAATATATTTTTTAAACATTCTACATGTATTACAAGCCTGCAAGGCACCTTACACATTCTTTACACACTACACATGCCTTACACATTATACATGACAAAGTCTCTTTGATACTTCGGACAGAAAAAATATTTCAAGGCCACCCCATTAAAGAACCACCGATGTTAAAAGTTGATCCGAAGTCTACCCCTGCGGCGTCTGTCCTAACCAACGATACAGCTTCAAAAGGTTAAAGCAGTGTAGACGGGAAACTGTTCGATGAATATTTCAAAAACTCCTGCCAATTAATGCTCAGGAAACATCCGTGTGGCGACATAAATTAGTTTCATGCGAGCGAAATATCACGTGATGTACCAAACAGCAGCTGCGTCAGTTCTACCAAAATGCACAGCTGCATCAGTCCTGCCGAAATGCACAGCTGCACCAGTCCTACCAAAACCCACAGCTGCACCAGTCCTACCAAAACCCACAGCTGTACCAGTTCTACCAAAACGCGCAGCTGCACCAGTTCTACGGAAACGCACCTGCACCAGTTCCATAAAGTTTTCCTTTATTTCTCGTTTAAACGCTAGACTTAACTTAAAATTTTAAAGGTTAAACACAAGGATGATATTTCCTTTCAAAAATAAATCTGAAGTATGGGAATTATAGGGTACATTGAAAAGCGCTCGTAGAGACATTTTCTGCAGTATATGAAGTCTTTCAAGATTCGTATATGTCGTCGTACCCCATACCAAAAAACAATAATATAACGAAGAAAAAAGAGTGCATTGTAAGCACGAAGCTTCATTTTAAAAGATAATCAGCTTTATGTACTCTGCTGTCTATCAAAATTCGTCATAGCATTCCTTCCAAGCACGCGAAGCTCATGTTGCAGTCAGGTTACCGTCGGATCTTGGTGTATACGCACCTTTAAGCAACGAAATTTCATTGCATTCAACGGGCACGTGCTGCTTCACGTACATATGCATTTTTACATCGCTACCTGTTTGGGCCGCGCCTTTGCAGATGTGCAACTCATCTTTCAAGATTACGTCCCCGTCCGGTGCATGTCGCTTCCGCTAATGGATCTCGGTTTCACGCTGCTTCGCTGGGTCGTGTGATGATGGCGCGACACAATACGCGGTGATAATTTGCGAGCGCGCCCTCGGCGTTTTCCGGCTTCCTGTACCGTCGACAGCACGTGTCGAAATTTACCACTATGAGGCTGTTCATTACAAGCACCGATTTTCACTATCACCAAGGTCAGCACGTGTAACGTGTTTCCGTGTCTTCGTTGAATAACGCCACCTAGTAAGCGTTCCGCGTAGATGTCACAGCTACACGTCCTAACCTGAGTACCCTTCTATGACTGTTAAGCAAGAAATTTTGGCAGTCCTACGCCTTGTGGGAATCGGTTTCACGCGCAGCAGTCAGCGAGCAGTGTTCTGTGCTGCATTTCTTGCGTTTCACTTTCGTGTTATACCGATTCCTATGACGGAGAGATCAGCCATGTTTTTGCCTCCATCGAAAATGCGACCGCCGAGGCCGGGATTGGATCCCGCGACCTGCGGGTCAGCAGTCGAGCACCATAACCACTAGACCACCGTGGCGGGCGTATGCTGCATTTTTTTTTTTTTGGCTTTGAGCCAAGCGTTACGAGGTGGATTGGTGTGTTTTCGTCAATGTAGTAGTTGTATGCACATTGTCGGCTTACCAAGCACGTCTACTACACTGGCGTTGAAGGCGTAACTTATAGTCTGACGTAACGTCAGCACTCACGTTAAAGCACAGACGTCAGTATTGTGAAACCGAAGTTCACTTTACGGTGCGATAATGTGAATATCATACATAACTTTCGTTTCCGTATTCCTCCCAGGTCGGCAAAACTTGTATGTAGCTTGCTGAATCATAGGAACACAAATGCAATGTTTATTAGACTGCTATAAAAACGGACGCAACACTGCAACCACAATAGACGTTAACCCGACATGACGCCTGTATCATAGGAGTACGTATAAGTCAGGATCCCAGCAGGAATGCAATCCCGGCATTCTGCGTGGCAGTCAGGTATTCTACCACATAGCCACGCTAGGTCATGAAACTGCTTTGGAATAAAGACCCTGCGCAGGCGTAATGTCGGTGCGACATCAATGCTGGTTACAGTGCTGGTTATCTAATTTTGTAACAAAGCAACGAACATCACATATTTTTGCATTCGTTGGGTCAACGCTGCCAATGCCAATCTTAACGCCTTTGCATTTAAATTACCAATGCCTGGTCTCGCCGTTCCTGGGAAGATATAAACTGTCAATCACCTGTGGCGCATACCCGTATATCCTGACCCCTGGTATACGGGTATGTGCCACAAGTGCCTTGAGGAAAGGGTTTGACGACGCGCGCGACAGGATTTTCTCATTATTCATGCCGTGACAAGCATCAGGCCCTCTTACCCTCCTGCGCAAATTTTGATATACACCAGGTTCAGGAGGCGATCACTGTCGCGAATTCAGGTGGTTGCAAACGATGGATTCAAACAGGACCCTGTTAACGGCAAAACAACGTTTAATGAACACACGCACGGCACTCAAGAAATACAAATAATATACAAAACAAATACCAAAAACTGCAACTTCAAACTAAAGCTACGAACCAGCCGCACTACTAACAGAACTGTTGGGGCCGAACTTCGTACGTTCGCCGAATACCTTCATATTGTTACCCGCCCTGCGGCCGGCGTACCCGCGCCGACACGGAAGCGGTAGTTCCGGTTGGTGGAACGAATACTGTCTGCTGGTCACAAAGGATGCAAGGACTCACGTCCCCCGAGGGGTTCAATTATGGTGCCTTACAGGAGACCGTGGCCGAGCCGGGCTACAGGGACGGAAGGTACATTTGCGCCTTCGCTGTGACAGCCAAAGGCAGCGGCAATGATGCACGGGCCTATTGTATTGACGACCCGTCAACGCCTGAGGCCGAACATTCTGGAAACCGGGGTGAAATGGAGATGAGCGGCGGCGGCGACCGACGAGCGGGCGAGAGGCGGTGATTCCTGCGAGGAGGTGGCGAGAAGGAATCCGGGCCTGGTGTTTTCAGCGGCAGCCGACCGGGAGACAAGGAGAGAGTTACTCCTGCTTTCCGATTGGACTGTAGGAGTGTTTGAATGGGGAGACAGGGAATAAAAGCAGGGGTGCAGTGACAGGAAGAGGGAGAGGAGAAACGAATAAACGTCTCTATCCAGATGATGTCGGAGCGGTCGTTTCCTCAAGGTGCCAGAAGATGAAAAGTTCTCGCCTTCGGCTTCCTTGGCGGTAGCAGCAAATGTCGCGCAACCAGCGAGGCGAGTGGAACAAACAAGAAGAACCTAACTAGAACCGTCCTAGTTAAACTAAGGCTTTAGTGCTGCTCATGGTTCGGGTTAACCTTCAGGATGAAAGGGCTGACCTTACTTCGTCCCGCTGATACGCTTCCCGTCAATGTCCGGGATTGGTCGCGTCGTGTCCCATTCGGTGATTTAGAGGGTCTTGACGACCATCGCCGTCCTTGCCGCTGCCGAATCGTCGTCCGTCGTCGTCACCACATGACGTCGTCGCTGACGTGGCGGAGGCCTCCGAGATTAAGCCTAGCGGCGGTCGCTGATGCCCGGTGCTAAGAGCCGACGTGGCCCACCGAGGACTGTCTTCGGCGGCTTGCTTCGAAGGGGGCTTGCGCCAGGAACGTCGGTGATGGCTGCGCGCGGTTGCTGCATCCCAAGCAGCCTCACTCGAACCGGGTCGAGGTCTCCGGCCACTTCTCAGGACGTCCGCGTCACAGGCTGCCGAGTCGCACTCCTGCCGCTCGCGTCGCCAGTGCGCTTGCTGGCGAGACAACTTTCTCCTGGCAAGTCCACGTAGACAATGCCAGCGCGTCGTTCCTTGCGTCCCGATCACAGCTCGGGTCACGCGCCTCCGGCTTCTCCACGCTATGGTGAGCGCGCTCGCGCCGTTTCGAACGTTTCATCGTCTTCTTTCTTGCGAAGGGCTCTTTCTTACTTATGACAATCACGAGAGCATCTAGATAGATAGATAGATAGATAGATAGATAGATAGATAGATAGATAGATAGATAGATAGATAGATAGATAGATAGATAGATAGATAGATAGATAGATAGATAGATAGATAGATAGATAGATAGATAGATAGATAGATAGATAGATAGATAGATAGATAGATAGATAGATAGATAGATAGATAGATAGATAGATAGAAACGCTCAAAATGCCTTAGGTTCGCTAAGAGTGACTTTACAAAAATTGGGCTGAAAAAAGTATCCAGGGTGCTATGCAGGATGGCCCGAGTTGGCATTACGGCGGTCATGACAGGAAGGCATTGAGGAGCGCACGAAAGCAGCGCCGTGAAAAACGACTACAATAACGCGCACGTCGCCACAAACGCATGTGCGACGTTTGCGGCGGTCTTCAAAGGAACAGCGCGTGCGAACATGTCAGTGCCGCTGCTGAGTCATCATCTCGACATTGCAGCAACGCCAGAGTGATCGTCACGCTATTTCTCCACCAACTCAACACCGCGCCTCACGCAGGCGTGTTCGTTGGCGGTGATCCCCTTTCGGGCAACTTTTTTAGGGGCGAAGCTCCTTAAGGCGGCACCCGTTCGTCCCTCGTAGTCGTCGTAGTCGTAGTAGTCCGTAACCAGTCTTACGCTTTGACCTCCAAGGTGGTGCCGGTGGGAGATTTTTCCTCTGCGTTGTTGAACAATAAAAAATTCGCAGCGTGCGCGTTAACTAAAAGCCGAATTCTTCTGTCTCTCATTCCCCATTAGCAGCCATTGGCATGTTCCAGTAGGAAACGTTAGTAGAAGTAGAAGTGTAAGTGTTAGCTAAAAGCCGACTTCTTCTGTCTCTCATTCCCATTAGCAGCCATTGTTTACCTCCAAGGTAGTGCCTGGTGAGATTTCTCCTGTGCGTGATTAAACAATAAAAATTTTGTTCAAAACGCCGTTGATTGATGAAATAAACCAACGAAAGACGCCAGATGTTTTGTAAAAGCAGAACGAAAGAACGCCAGATGTTTCTAAAGCAATGGTTTTCTAAACAATGAAAATTCACAGCGTACATGTAAAATTAAAGTGAGCTGCAAGTCGTCATAAGTCATCGAACCTTTAGTATAAACGCGCCCGATCTCACGTCGGTGATGATGTACTGGGCAGAATTCACGGAAGATTCACGGTTTACCGATGAACCTCCGCAGCTTCGCCCACTCATCATCATTCACTCCGTGGATATGCTGTGATTTTTTGTTCCACCTGGAGCATGGAAATTTTCACTCGAAGGCAACAAGGGCGCACACGCAGCACTCTCATACAGCTTGTTTAATTCCAGTCGAACATTACGTCAATTATTACGTTACGTCAAATATTATGGAGTTCCGTCGCAGCTCACAGCTGAATCGTGCCGCTCACTGGCGTTTCGGCTTGAGTACTGCGCCTCAGCAAGAGCATCCGTGGTGGATGGGCCCGAGCCTTGCTGTGGGCGCCTGTCAATCAAACTACTTCGCATGCGAGCTCGGCTTCAAACTCGTTGCTTCTGAGAAGGCCCCATTTCAACTCGTGACTGTCATAATGCCAGTGTGACTGTCAAGCGTTCATGCGGTGAACACTAATTAGCAGCTTCTTCCAGCTTTTTACGTGGCTTAACGTCAACTCAGGATTTTGCTGCTATTCGATCGTTCAAAGGGGGGTGTCGCTAGAGCATGGAGAGATTCCGAGCTCCACCTAACTCGGGCCATCCGGCATAGCACCCCAGGATCGTAAGATCTCAAGTTTGTTTTATGTAAACGTCTAAGACAAAAGAAAATTAAGGCGGCTTCGCACTGGTATAGCCAAGCCTGAAGGAAATGCTGAGCTGGGTGGCCTTCTTTATTTTTCTTCCTTTCTTCATCTTTTTCTTTCCTTTTCTCTGTATTTTTTCTATGTCTTTCTTTTTGTCTGTCTGTTTCTATTTCTTTCTTTCTCTCTATATATATATATATAAATTTTTCACTTTCTCGATCTTTCTATATCTTTCTAAGAGGGGCAAGCCAAGAGGGGAAATGGGACATTATTCACAGACCAACCTTATATCTGTCTTTTGTTTATTTTATCCTTCTTGTGCTTCATCAGCAAATTGGACCAGTACTCACAAACCAAGCTTGGTCATCGTTTGCCCTACTAGCTGTTTGTTTACCTTTAACTAGCGTTAGGGGCATCAAGAGGATACGAAAAAGAAGTGATAATCGTAAGGTTGGTTTGTGACTGCGGTTGCTTTGTGACTGCGGGCTCGTAGACTTCACGTGGATAGACACACAGGTGTCTCAAAACACGCGCATATCTTCTGCGCATATTTCCACAACAAAACACGACAAAATTGAAGGCGAGCGACATAGAAGAAGTTCGATAGAGAAAAGGTATCATGCTGGCCATAATCGCAAACGCCTAGTATCTGTGGAACATATTTAGACAGCTACTCCCCAAACGCTGCAAAAATCGCAAGTGGTCTTTTCAGAGCATGCGGTCAACAGGCTAGCAACGTTAAGCCAGTTTTCAGTCTTCACTTCGCAGTATCGTACCGCAGGCACGCAAACGAGGAGGTGCCTCACATCTTCATCAGAGGAAATACTTTGCCACTAGAAACTAGCAACACCGAATTCTCTGCAAAGATTGATGCTTACATGCTGTGTCAAACGGCAAACGGTGCAATAAAGTTACTAAATTTAGTCTAACGTTGGACATCAGCGGAAGGAGCACTTCAAAGCAAGGCTCTTTGCGAAATTTGTCAAAGCAGATTCATTTCTGATCAAAAAACGTGTTTGCGCGAGAAAGCGATATAAGATAGACGCTGATTACGACAAACTAACTTTTAGTATTTACCAAATAAGTTGCATCTTATGAACATGATGCGAAGTCTTTCCGTCCAAGGGCGAATGGTGGATGGACGTGAAAGACTGTGGAAGTCGGCGAGTGCTGAAGCGGTGTCGTGGGGCTTCTAAACAAATTAATATATTTTATTATTTTGATATACTCTAATATGGTAAACATATTGTGCATTGCTTATAACAACAGTAAAATGTCCAGACGACGGGATTTGAACTCGGGGCCTCAGCACCCGAGGCTCTCACCACTACGCTGCAGGCACTGTTTTGGCTTCACTGCCCACATGTGAATAGCTGCAGGAGCACTGAACATGTGTATTACAAGATATTCATTTCTGTCAAAACTCGGTCTGCACAGTGCATTGAAAACGCTTCAATTTCGCGAGCATGTTCAACAAACTAAACCACCTGGCTTTTCAGATAATCCAATGTACACGTCCGTAATGTAACAGATTGTTTCGATAAGCTTTTCCCTGGTACAGAGTGCATTTACATCTGCATGTCTGTCGCGAAAATTGTTTGCCGTATTCTGTACAAGCCTAAGAAATTAAACATATCTAGTATAACTCGTTCAATTTCAGTGTGCAGCAACAGAATGCCATGCGGCGTTCACGGCAATCGCTTTCTTTTCAGTTATCTGCATAATGTCGCAACGGATCACGGCAACCTCTCAATCGATAAACATCGTCTTAATTTTACCGATTATTGCATAGATAATGTCAGGACCAGCGACTATATATTTCTTCCTTGATGCCAGGGTATAACTGGTATTGTGTATGTGTGTAACGTTGTCGAAAGCAACACGGGCATTCGTTTTGCAGAAAAACTCAAATTCATCAATCCAGTGACAAACCGTAAAGAAGTCGGCTGTGATCGGCACAGAAGGATTCGCCAAGTATCGTAAGCGACAACACTACATTCTGCCGTTGGGCGGAAGGCCATAGTAGCAAAAAACATTTGATTGGTTACTACAATAAAAAGCTAATTTTGCAGCGCGGGTTCCTATTTTGATTATAGTGGAACTTCGAAGGGAGCATCATTTCCGATAAGCACACAATAAACGACCTGCCCCGAAAAGCTAACGCTTATTTTTCACTCCATTAAGTTCTAGGCCGGTGCACTGAAATCTGATATTTGCTTCGAAGGATTATTGCACCAATACGCCTGCTCTCGGAATGGCTTAAACACTCACCAAGTCGACGAGGCAAGGAAAAATTATAGCTTCATAAATTGACCTAACTCATTCTCCTTGAACTTTCCTTGCTTTTTCTCTCGCTGCATTTATGACTTGCATCGACGTCGGAAACATCCGAACCCGTTTTACGATCAAACTAGAGACGCACGCATTGTTATTCGCCGTATGCCGCGCTCCGCTCTCCAGCTGTCTTTTACAACTGACGCCAGCAATCCTCGCCGTAGCCTCGCACAGAGCAAAAGAGCACGGCGGAATATATTCACCCCAACGCCTCCTACTAGACCATTGGGTAGTAGGCAGAGGCGATGAGTCTTCAATTGCTCCGTCATCGGGCTTATTATTATACGCCCGCCCTTCTTTCTTCGCAGGCCTCTCCGAAACCAGTAGCTGGAAGGGTGTCTGGGCTCCAATGAAACCTCCTCTCGGAAAGCTGCTCACCACCATCATTGACCGGACGGACGGCGCCGATGGAGGTTAGGCGGAACCATATGGGCCCGAGCACGGCCGTCGATGCAATCGCCCGACCGCAGAGGCAGCAACGGCAGCAAAATAAACAAACGGCCAACGCGCAGCCCGCAAGGCTGACTGTAGCAGCGGCGGCGTGGCACCGTAAAAGAGGCAACTGCGGACCGCCGACGCCGCACAGCTCCAGGGTCGCACGTGGCCCGGAACTGCTACCACCGCAGCCATGGCGGCTACCATCACTTTGCGAGGCTCGGTCGCGCCCCACGCCGCGACCATGGCTGCTTTAACCATCGTAGTGGTACACTTCCTTCTAGTCTTCGTTGTTCTCGGGTGCCCTACCGTTCAGGCGCATATAGCCGCCGGCGAGCCGTGGACTCCGTCCATAACGCCAGAGCTGCTTCTCGCCGACCGTGTCGCGGTTGGACTCGACGGACCCAACTGTACGGACCGCTGCAGCGCGCTGGACAAGCCAAGGATGTGCAAGTGTCGCTCCCGCGAGGAGTGCTCGCAAACGGGCGACTGCTGCGCCGACCGCTTCATCGGAGAGGTTCCCAGGCCGAGGATCGCCTGCGTTCCCGCCGTTTCCTACCGGGAACTGATGGCCGTCGTCCGCTGTCCCGAGACGTGGACACCGGCCGACGAGAGGGACAACGAGACGAGAGCGCGATGCGAGAGTGCGAACCCACGCCGCTTCAAGCTCACCTACCTGGACGATCTGCCGGTGCTGAGCCGCCTCACTTGGACACTGTACAGGAACGTGTACTGCGCCTCCTGCAACGGCGACACCAGAGACCTGCGCAGCTGGACGCTCGTCGTCCAATGCACTTCCGAAGAAGTGTCTGAGGTGAGCGCCGTACTTAAGTGCGATAAACGCGTCATCTGTGTTACTCGTGGATAGCAGTGTGCGTTGCTTGATGATTAGCTTGCCTTCGTTTAAAAGCGATACTTTTGCACGCTCCTTATTAATTATTTATTTTCAATGTTATCACTCTGAGGTCAGACCACAGCATGAAGAAATTAATATACAGGGTGTCTTAACTATCTCTAGCCAGAGTTTAAAAATATGTCGGCGCCCTCTATGACGCCGCGACTGAATGCATGTTGCTGACTATTGCCTGAAGCACGTCACACTATTTTGGTGTTCTTCTTAATTGCATAATTAGGCAGGTTTAATTACCAACTTCTGCAGCAACAAAGCTGGGCAAAATATTCCAATGAGCAAGTTGTAGATCAGTTTGCAAAACGTTTCATCAGACAGTTTCTAACTTTCTACGTATTAAGTAATAGTGTTTTTCTGCTTATTACAGATACCCACGCATGCAAAGGAAAATATCACTTGGCGTGCTGGCTTTCATGCCTATGCGCGCCGCGATTGCAGTGCTTCCTTACGTTCCGCGTACAAACGATATGCTTCCCTCGCGGCGGATCATGACAACGATAAGCAAAAGCAGTGCTTATCGCCTATGTTGCCGCTAGCAAAACTTTAGGGGTGTGCGAATATTCGAAAACTTCGAATAAAGAATCGAATAGCGTTCTATTCGGTTCGGTACTCGAATCTATTAGTAAATATTCGAAATACCGAATATTTTTTTAATAGTTTTCGAATGATCAGCACCAACGGGAGAATTCCAATACAGCGAAAGTTTGGAACAGCGAAAGGTCATTTTGCTTCTTTTATTCACTAAAATGGCCAATATTTATGCAGCTTGAGCTTTTACGAGACTACCAACGCTGTATTGATAACCAGATGAAGGCGTTTCTTTCTGAGAACTCCACTCTTAGTTTTTACTATGCCGCTGCTGCATCGCTATAATGAGTTTCTGTCTTCATCTTGTAGTAACTTAAGGCGGGGACCGCGGCTGCATTCGGCTTCATGAATAAAAACAGATGCAAGAGTTGGGTTCGCGTAAATTGTTCGTGCTGATAGAGCTTTCAACACTGATATTTACATGCTTTCGGGGCCGAGACCCACGTTGTGATGACAGGCTTATCTCTTTCATTACAGCTATAGCTGTATGCGTGGTGTTCGGTTCAAAACTGTTTTGCCTTTAGGTCTCAGTTTTATTTAAAAGCAGGCAATAAAGTATCACCTTGAATACTGTAGTCACCGTTGTATTTCTACCTACAGTTACAAAATATCTCGTAGGCTCGCTGCAGTATGCCAGCATACCTCAGTTTTCATATTTGTGGTATTTTGAGTCCTTTAAAAGTAACCATAATGTTTTTTTGGTGAAAGCTTGTGAATATTTGTTTCAAATTAAATATTGTGGAGTTGTAGGACTGTTTTGAAGATGATTGTCTTACGATTCAAAAACTATTCGGAGAGTATACGGCTAAAGTGGCTGTTGCTTGGGCGAGTAGGTGCGACATATTGGAGGGAAACAGCGCTAAAGACAAAAGACCAGCCAGAGAAGGACACAAACAACAGCGCTGTTGTTTGTGTCCTTCTCTGCCTGGTCTGTGCGTTCTCTGCCAGGAGAGTATTCGATTAGTATTCGTATTCAATTCGGTGTCACCACTATTCGATTCTTATTCGATTCGTTTTCAAAATTCACTATTCGCACACCCCTACAACACGTGCCTCAACGCATAGCCACCGCTATTGTCGCTGCCCTGTCGAGGCAGCACACCCGGCCAAATGCTGTGGTCGTTGCCACGCGGAACATTAGGGGGCACTGCAATCGCGGCGCGCATATAGGCGCGCAAGCGGGCATGTAACGTATTTTTTTAACACGAAAGTGTTTTATGCCGGGGTCCACCAAGACTTCAGTGACGTATTTCCGTCACGGAAATGATGTGGAAAAAATTTGCACGATCAGATGGCAAAAAAAAAAATTCCGTCAATGGGCATCGAACCCACGACCACTCGGTCCGCAACAACAGATGCCGGGTACGCTATCCACTGCGCCACGGTCACAGACTCTGGAGGCTGTACGAACGCGCCTTTTATATCTACCACTCTCGCGATCGGCTGGGTGGTCTTGACCTCTGGGAGTGGTAAGGTAAAGTAATTGGTCATTGCTGTGGCCTCCGCGACTAGCACCTGCAACGCATTACGTGTCCGTCCCATTCGGCGCGTTTTCAATAGAAGTTGAATTTTGTCAATGCCTTAACACACCGCGAGGTGGCGCACTTTGCCCAAGCGTCGTAAAAGCGTCGGCCTCGCTCAGCATCACGCTAATACAAACCAAAAAATCACAGCATATCCACGGAGTGAATGATGATGAGTGGGCGAAGCTGCGGAGGTTCATCGGTAAACCGTAAATCTTCCGTGAATTCTGCCCAGTACATCATCACCGACGTGAGATCGGGCGCGTTTATACTAAAGGTTCTTTGAGAGTTATGACGACTTGCAGCTCACTTTAATTTTACATGTACGCTGTGAATTTTCATTGTTTAGAAAACCATTGCTTTAGAAAACATCTGGCGTCTTTCGTTAAGCAGCTGGCGTCTTTTCGTTTTGCTTTAGAAAACATCTGGCGTCTTTCGTTGGTTTATTTCATCAATCAACGGCGTTTTGAACAAAATTTTATTGTTTAATCACGCACAGGAGAAATCTCACCAGGCACTACCTTGGAGGTAAACAATGGCTGCTAATGGGAATGAGACACACAAGAAGTCGGCTTTTAGCTAACACTTACACTTCTACTTCTACTAACGTTTCCTACTGGAACATGCCAATGGCTGCTAATGGGGAATGAGAGACAGAAGAATTCGGCTTTTAGTTAACGCGCACGCTGCGATGTTTTTATTGTTCAACAACGCACAGGAAAAATCTCCCACCGGCACCACCTTGGAGGTCAAGATCTGGTACTAGCGTTACGACTGGTTATGCACTACGACTACGAGGGACGAACGGGTGCCGCTTTAAGGAGCTGCGCCCCTAAAATAGCTCTGCGACGCGCGCCTGCCTCACCTAGCTGTAACACCGCGTTCCATGCTCACGCGCTCGCCCCGAGAAAAATCGCAGCCGAGCTACCGGGGCGGCACGACGCGCTTTGCGTTTCCCTCTAGTCCGGCCGTGGCGTTCAATCACATTTTAGCATGCCGCGGGATGGCGACCAAGTTCTACGTATAATATGCGATGCTCTTCTGGCTATCACACCTCGTTCTCTGATTACGCTTTCACCGTTAAGTACTACAGCTACCACAAGGGTTTGCTTAATCATTTAACATGGACGTTAGTCGTCGGGATGGAGATGTGCCACGAATAATCAAAGTGGGTGCCTCCACGTTAAATGGCGCCATTAGCTGCCAGACATCAATATACATTGTGCAAACTCTTTTATATCAATGTAGTACAGTAAGCATTCAGTTACTTCTGTACGGGCACTCTTTACTTTCGCGTTATTCCGATTCCTATGAAGGAGGGATCAACCGTGTTTTTTTTATTTAGCGGGCATCTGTAGTAAGCAGGAAAACACAAAACTTTAATAGACAGAAAGGTAGAAACTGTCCAATCGGAAGTTTTGTAAACTGATCTATATCTTTCTCGTCGGAATTCTTTGTCCAGCTTTGTTGTTTCAATAGTTAGTTAATTAAACATACATAATTAGGCAATTAAGAAGAATACAAAAAATAGTGTGACGTACTCCAGACAATAGTCAGCAACATGCATTTGATCGCGGCGTCATAGCATGCGTCGGCATAATTTTAAACTCTGGCTAGAGATAACTGGTGCATATAGGAATAATTATCCCAATTATCTTATCTAACAAAGAACAACAATGATAAATAGGACAACTTACTCAATGTTTGATATGATGAATTTTAGTAATTTACTTACAAGGTAAGTTCAGGGGAATATGGTAGTACTTACTGAATTAATACATTGAAGCCATCGGCTGTTAGTTGTTACTTGAAAATACATTTTCCATCTTACCATGCAAAGTCACCAATCATACACAAGTTAGCGGTAAATCACATACAATTTAGTGTTAACATTCCATAGTAAGAAGTCCTGTGGTCCTGCTAGTATTTGAAACGCTGTTCTTCTTCGTGCCCCCCTTGGGCTATACTTAGTCATATTTAACAAATCATTAGAAACTTCGTATGCTCCTTGTTCGCGGCGGTGTGCTAAAATTCTGCCCTTGCGCAATTCTGGTAACAAGGAGATGTTAACTGCTGGCCGATTTCTCCAACTTCTCACTCTTGGGAACAGCTCGAAGATATCGTTTACAAACATATAAGTTACGAAAAATAAAAAAAAAAGATACCAAGCGATTGCCAGCATGGTTATCGTTGTGGTGTTAGCACCGTAACTCAGCTGGTTGAGTTCACGCATGACAAAGCTAAAGCACTGAATCTTGGTAAACAGGTTGAAATAACTTTTATAGATCTTCCCAAAGCTTTCGAAACTGTGGTTCGCCATAGACTATTATCTCAACTAAACCTTATCTTAAATAACCCTAAACCGGTAGACTGGGTGGTCAGCTTTGTGTCCGTCAGTACCCAATACGTACTGAATACGTACGTAATATTTCCGACTTCCCTGTCGCTAATATTTCGTGCGGAGTGAATCAGGGCACCGTTCTTGGCCCTCTTTTCTTTCTAGTATACATAATAATGACATGCCTCAAAATATAGCGACTGGCATGCGTGTGCAAAGCGGTGATTGCGTTCTCTATCAGAATATAAACTATCCTTAAGACCATCCTGTTCTTAACGGCAGCTTGACTGCTGCTACGCAGTTGACATGACAATGACATATTATCGGCGCCTTTTTTCAGTTATGTCTATTGCTTGAACCAGTCAGATGTCTTAGAGCGCCATTGTCTGTTGTAAATACTCGCTGCAAATATTTATTGAATACGTCAGCTTGTGTTATTTTTTTTTGTGTGTCACATCGTTCAAGAACTCGCAATGACTTTGAGCGAAAATGATGCCGAAGCTTCTCAAGATTCCTACCTGAGATAAACATAGGACGCTTCCCGTTAAGATAGTTCTGTATCGCTGCTTTAGCGTTGTCTGTTATTTCGGATGCCAACTTGCTCACTCTTGTTTTAACAGCGCATCTGTTCTAAGTCGAGGCTTCCCCGTCCGTCGGCGTAGCGCTGGTCACGTGGTCATGCGGCGTGGCGAGAGTGGGACTCGGTAGGAGAGAGAGAGAGAACTGCGCCGCGCCAAGATGGGCGAGGGCGAGCCTCGGTGGAGAGCGTGAACCAAAATGAGGCACGCTAAGAGGGGGAGTGTCGAGGCAGCGCCTCCTCTGCTTTGAGATGCCTGACTGAAAGTTGAGGTAGTTGGTGATACATGCTGGGCAAAAAACAGTGCGCAGACGGACGGGACGAAGAAAAGGTAACACAGACAAGCGCTGCTCTCAAATGTGATTTATTGGAATATGCAGATTTTTTAAACACATACGATAAGCATAATGAACATGCGCAGAGGAGCTGGCAAGGGACCATAACTTTGCAAATGAAAATCTTTTTACCGTGAAGAGACTGCGCAGGCGCGACAAAAGATCAATTCATACAAGCATACCACTGATAAGGTTTACTTCTTTTTCATGCAAAGAACCCGACGTTTGCCTGACGCAGGATTCTCTTTCTTTTTCAATGTAGAAGGCTTCCACGAGTTCCCGTGTCGTCTGATCACTGTGTCTAAAGAGCACTGTCGTATCACTGAACAAGGGCTTGCACCCACGCGTGTTGCAGTGCGAAGGCAGGTTGGCATACGTGCATGTCTTGAAGGTTCCAGAATGTTCTTTTAGCCGTACATAGAGGCACTGCCCCGTGTGCCCGATGTACACTTTTATACAGGATAAGGGTATTTTGTACACTACCCCCTTGTGCACAGGGCATTGAAGCGTCCTTGGGCTTCACACCAGATTTAATTTGGCTATACCTCGGTTTTTCATGCTTTTTGTTCACCATTGGGCACAATTTTCCTAAATTGTTTTTGGCTGAAAATAGTACCTGGACATCGTAACGTGATGACACATTTTTTAGCATACCGCGCAATAACGTTTTCTTGGGCGAGGTGGTGTTTGCTGTATATTCTGCTTCTTATGTCGTTGCTACATTTTTCCTTTCATGTATTATTACAGTAGAAAATCGCTTAATTTAGCCTCTTAAAGTTTTGTGAGAACCTGCCTGCAAATAGAGTTCAGTAGAAGGCGGGAATACAGGTGGCAGTATTATGGTGGAGCGAATGGCACCATGAAAAACAAGTAAAACAGACTAGCGTCACGTTGGGAAGCGAAATAACATGTAACAGTTCCTTAGGTACTATTTCATGCCAATACTTACAAAACTTCATACAGCCGAAGCATACACAGCCTTATGAAATAAAAGCCACAGAGCTTATCAACCTAATTTTGTTTGACTTCTTGCAGGCTCTTCAAAATGGTACTGCCACCGTAACAGGATACAGCTGGCAAATGCGCAAGATGACCGTCCGGCGTCAAGGCGTCCCCGACGAAAGCCCTAGCTGCACGGTGGCGATCAAGGAATTATTGAACAAGACGGACGAAGACATCATCCGCGATCTGAAAGTGACTCCGTGTAGACAGCTTCCTCTGGTCAAGACTTGTCCCAATAGCTACAACAATGCGGAAGTAATACACAAGTGCCGCAGCTACACGAGCGTGCTGGAGGACCGCGCCAACTTGCGCATGTACAAAAACCTGCACTGCGCCATCTGCAATAGGCGAAATCCAAAGAAGCTGAGCTGCACCTTCGAGGCACAACTGGCACCACCAGTCCGGGACTATTCGGGCGCCTCCTATGCCGTTGTCATGGACTTCAGCAACTGGCAGGCCTCAGTCTTGTCGGCGGCACCCACGAAAAACGTCTGCGGCCGCGACGAGATTCACGAACCGTTGTCCAACCGCTGCGTGCGATCTGCCTGCCCGGCGGACGTGTGCGTCCGCCGCGACGACTGCCAGTGGACTCGCCTCCGTCGCGAACAAGTCGTCGTGCGCGACGACTCGACCCTCCTTCCGAACCCCGACTCCGAAGAGGAGCTGAAGCCCGACCGCTGGCACATGGACGGGCCAGACACCGTGATGGCCTGTATGTCTCTTGCGCAGGCGGGCAGTAACGCGGCGCTCATGCCACAGGGCTTCGAGAACGTTTTGTCTACTGTCTTGCTTTTACTCTCAGTGTTGTGTCTCGTGCTTCACGTGGCTGCGTACGCGCTCGTTCCAAAACTTCGAACCGGTCCTTCCAGGCTGGTGCTGTGCCTCGCGATATCCGTACTCTTGGCGCAGGGCAGCTTCGTGGCCGGTGGAATGTTCCTCGAGTCAGGCTCGGCTTTGTGCAGTGCGTTCGCCGTGGTGTCCCACGGCGCCCATCTTGCCGCTTTCTTCTGGATGAACGTGATGGCGATGGACGTGCAACGAACGTTTCGCAAAGGCATGAGTGGTAGTTCGCGCGCCACCAGCCGCTTCTGGTCGTACTCGGTGTACGCGTGGCTCGCTCCGGCGATCCTCGTTGCGGCGGCGTCGACGCTGCAGTATCTCAAGCCGGAGTCCGCGTGGAGCCCTTCTTACGGCCTTCCCTACTGCTGGATCAATCGGCCGCTCAGCCTGATCGCCTTTTTCGGGGCGCCCGTGCTCGTGTTGCTGCTCGCCAACACCACGTTCTTCCTCCTGACGGCGCGTAGTATACACCTCACCACTAAACAGGTAAGGCGACGCACTGTGCGGCGTTGTCACGTGCTGCTGCATTCAGGCGATTCTAGCTAAAGTGCAGCTGAGAATGTAATACAACATTCGTCACACTGCATGTTCCTGTAAGAATTGAATAGGCAGCTAGTGTTCCTGTAGACAGCCTATTTGTTATTCCTTGTACAATATCCGCCAGTGCCGTTCTCACTCCTGAAGTTCCGGTACTAGACGGTGTGAAATCTGCCAATGAAAACACGACAACCTTACCACCACTTTTGATGTCTCCCAAAGAAGGTTGCTCGCTGCACCTGCCCTGAAGTGTTCGGGGCAGATGCACATGAGTGTTCGTGAAGTTTTGGATTGCGTTTCTTTTTTTGTGTGTGTGTATGTGTTTACCTATTTTTGTCCAAGTCTTCGTCAATTTTTTGTCTTTACTTTCCTATCTCCTTTCCTCTTTTTCTCCTCCTATCTTCCTTTCCTCTGTCTCTTCCCTCCTCCCGAAAGAGCAGGCAGGCGTTGTGCCCTCTTGGTGGCAGTTGCCAGCTTGCTCTCTCCCTCTTTTCTCTGTGGCCTTGTGTATCTATGTATTCAAATCAAATAATAATAATAATAATAATAATAATAATAATAATAATAATAATAATAATAATAATCAATCAATCAATCAATCAATCAATGATTTATTTAACGTGCCCAGGAACAACCGTAAGGTCTTTGTGCTGGCGCACGCAAAAAAAAAAACAATAAAAATAAACAATACAATACAGACAGTTTTCAGAAATAAAAAGAGCAAAAACACGTAGACAAAGAGAAATGAACACAAAAGGGGAGGAGTAAAATAAGACAACACGAGAAATATTGACGGGGCATAAAAAATTAGACTGCATATATACAACTATGTGGAAAGACTGAGAAGGGAAGACTTTGTACATTGTGCCACACTATGTCAAAACAGTGCAAAGCTCGGATAAAAACAATGATTGTGGGCTATGAAAAACGTCAAGATCAAGAAAATTAACATTATAGAGACTTTGTATTCTGTGAACGGTAGAGTGTTGGAAGAAGCAGGCGGGTACATGAAACGGTCTGTTCTCTCTGGTTAACTTACGCGGAATTCGAAAATTAACACAATTGAGAAGTACAGGGCAGGATATGATACCGTGGACTAGCTTGTAGAGAAATGAGAGATCAGAGCGATTTCGTCGGCAGTGAAGTGATGGCAGTGATAATAATTCAGCAGTACTTGAACGAGATCCAGAGTCATTTTTAGCAAAGCGATGGTTATATATGCTGAGGAATTTTTTCTGGACTCGCTCAATGGCGTTGCTGCTGGAATTAGGAATGCCATTCCAGATCACAGATGCATACTCTAGTTGAGGAAGACATAGCGCGGTGTACAATTTTCGGAAGGGCACAGGAGAACGGAATTCTCTAGACATTCTGCAAACACAGCCTAGGGTGCGAAGACCCCGCAAAGCAACACGCTTAGCGTGAGCAGAAAAGTGTAAGGTGCTATCAAAAAGAACACCTAGATCATTGATCTCACATACCTTACACAACGACACAGAATTGACAGAATATAAAAATGGCACACTAGATGTTTTTCGAGTGAAACTCATTACCTTGGTTTTTGAAATATTTAGGGAGAGGTTATTGCTCCTGCACCATTCAGAAAAAGAACACAAATCAGATTGCAGCAAGCGACAATCGATAACTGAATGAATTTCCTTAAATATCTTTATGTCATCGGCATACAAAAGGAAAGAAGAATTCCGAATGACAGAAGAAACATCATTAACATAAATTAAAAAGAGGAGTGGGCCCAGTACCGACCCTTGAGGAACCCCGCTAGTAGCTTTATACAAAGAGGACGTTTGGCCATTAACGGCAACGTAACATAATCTATCAAGAAGATAGCTATGGAGGAGATTCACAATTGAAGAATTAACATCAAAGTGTGCATGTTTATCCACAAGCAGCGAATGGCTGACAACATCAAAAGCTTTGCTAAGGTCACAGTAAATAGCGTCAACCTGTCCTCTCTGCGAAATAGGCGTGGAGACTTGCATCATGAAACTGGCAAGATTAGTGACAGTTGAGCGGCCAGCGAGAAACTCATGCTGATTCACAATCAATGAATTTTTTACATCAAAAGACAATATTTTGTGAAGAGCAAGCTCAAAGATTTTGGATGCGGCACAAAGAAGGGAAATAGGGCGGTAGTTCGAGACGTCGCTTTTACAGCCAGACTTAAACACTGGGAAAACACGAGCAGTTTTCCACATGCTAGGAAACGTTGAAGCATGCAGACACTTATTAAATATGGTAGTCAATACTGGGACAAGTATACTGCCATAGGCTTTTAGTATGGCAGAGGGGATGCCATCTGGGCCAGCTGAAAAGGATGGTTTCAAGCGCTTAATGCATTCTGAAATGGAATCTTCATCTAGCGACACAGCATCAGCTGTGCCAACTGCCTTAACCTGTCGACCATTACTAGCTACAGAGGCTGGAGACTTGTAGACAGATGAAAAATGCATGGCAAAACAGTCAGCAACGGCTTGAACTTCTACTCCATTTGGGTCCAGTATCCTGAAGGACTCGCCACTTTTGCTCGACCGTTTGCGCACATACTTCCAAAACTCAGCCGGCCTGTCGGACGCGCTTTTTTCTAAAAATGAAATATATAGACTGTGATCCCGTTTATAAAGGCGTTTACAAAGAGTACGAAAACGACAGAATTCTTCCTTCAAATGAGTTGATGCAGAACGTTTATACTTCCTGTGTGCACGATCTTTATGTTTCAGTGCACTTATAAGTTCTGATGAGAACCAGGAGGGATATTTACAATGATGGGGTGTATACTGGGGAATGAACTTGCGCATGCTGGTCAAGATAAGCTCCGTAAACTGATCGACTTGATCATCAACATTGGGTTTGTCAGTTACCAGTGACCAATCTGTGGTGGACAAGTCATGGTACAAGCCAACGTAGTCACCTCGCTTGAAGGCAAATCTGGGCGTTTTGTCGATTTTTCTGGGAAAGCTTGGTTTTTCTGGTGAAATACAGAGTGTTAGTTTGAGTGGTGGGTGAAATTTGTCAGGACGAACAAGAGAGATGTGAGAGAGTGATACTTCGATAGGTTGATTATTAGAAATACACAGATCTAAGACGTTACCACAGGAATTGGCAATACTATTGTGCTGCTGTAGGGAATTAAAAGCGAGAAAATCTAACAATACGCTGCATTTGTTCTTTAAGAAATGATGATAATGAGAAACTTTAAGTGTGGTCCAGTCAATTCCTGGTGTGTTAAAATCGCCAAGTACAAGAATTTTGTGCTTCTTATGTGAAATTACCACATTTTCAATAGAAGAGACGATCTGATTAAAAGCAATTGGTGAAACGCTAGGCGATACATAGAAACATCCAATCAACAATTTTTCACAGTGCTCAAGACTAATTTCGATCCAAATTGATTCAGAAATTGTTTCTATGTCCTTGCGTCTAACAGATCTTAGAGAACTGTCTATAGCCATCCATGCACCACCACCTTTTTGTTTAGTTGCACAGAAGTCCCGATCACTGCGGAAGGTGGTGTAGTTCGACGGAAGATAGTCAAAGGAAGGAATTTCACTGCACAGCCACGTTTCAGAAATCGCAATAAGGTCAAAAGAAGACGAAACAACATTAGCAAAGAATTCGCGCGTCTTAGTGCGAAGGCCACGAGCGTTCTGATAAAATATATCCAAATTACACGGCACCGTTGCTTACGGGTGCGCACTCTGAGGGATGGAGCATGTCGTCGTGGAGAATCCCACGGAATGGTTTGAAAATGCAACCGCACGGCCACATTGACGGGTCATTCAGACGTTTCGATGTATCTTCGTCAACTGTAACGCAGAACGAGGAGTAAGAAGGATATTTTGTTTTGAGCCGCCGGCAGGAAATGGCAGAAAGGTCAACAGACTCCATGTGTTTCTTGAGGTCAGCAGATGTAGTGTCAGGGCTCAACTTGGACACAAATATAGCCCACTGCCGCTGGGGTCGTTGGGGGATTTGAGCCACTAACAAAGTGGACGAGTCCATGGCTCCAGTAGATACATGTGTTTTTTCTTTTCGTTTCCTTTCTTGCACTCACTGTGACATTGGCCGAAGAGGTTTCCGAACGATCCACAACGCGGAGCTTCAAATCACGCTGAAAACTTGGTGGTGGGGTAAAGGGTGGGAGCGTTTCGGTGTTATGAGTCGTATCAGAGGTCGCAGGGGTGTCGGAGTTCACGGAAGACTTTGCCGTTGGAGACGTTGGAGACGTTGGAGAATTTGCAGCCGCTGGAGACTTTGCAGCCGTTGGAGACTTTGCAGGACGTTCGCCTAGCTTGGGGGTGACGCAGCGTGTCAGCTCATCGCGCAGAAAACGAACCTCACCGCGAAGGGAGGCGACGATACGGACCTGCTGCTCAGCCACTCGGGAATGTTCCTTTCGCAGGCGCTCATTGTCCTCCCGCAGCTGTGAGACCTCGTCACTCAGGAACGAAATCCCTTCCAGCGCGTCGAGGAGCAGGCGGCGAAGGCCGGCTACCTCCTCACCCAGGTCACCCGAAGGGGTGAGAGGTGGACCGGTTGGGGAACCACGTGGCGGCAGGGAACACGCCGCCGTCGCGCATACCTCGGTCTCGTCGTTAGGCCTGTCACCATGCTGGGCGGAATCGCACAAATTGCACGAAAATGTGCGCGATCCGGACTTCAAGAGCTGCAGTTGGTCATCCGGCCAAGTCACACACTTCGCGTGCACACGTTTTTCGCAGATTTCGCAGCGGAAAAACTGCTGCTTACCGAAAAAAGGGCACGAGCAGAGCACACACGCATCCCGGCTGGGCGCCATGCTGCGGGATATGTAATAATAATAATAATAATAATAATAATAATAATAATAATAATAATAATAATAATACTAATAATAATAATAATAATAATAATAATAATAATAATAGTTGTTGGTTGTAAGCAAGATATATTTCAAAATGTCTGTAGAATGCGAGCGGTGTACACGACTTTACAGCAACCAAATTCACTAACTTAGAAATGCAGTCATACTGTAGCGACGTTCAGAAGAAGTACAAGATGTTATACACTTAAAACATGACCTGGGCAGCCACTAGCGGATGACCCTCAGCTTCGTACTCTTCACCTTAGTTCTTTGATCGGTTTCTTCCCCCCCTACATCATCACCGAAAGAACGACATTTTTCTGCACCCCTATTTGGAAGTGGTACAAAAGGACATACTCGAGCATTTTCATCAGCTTGTCGCATTAGCCCACTTCGGAGTTGGTAGCGGCTTGGCGCGCGTGATTTAGTGTGTGCCTACCACCCCTCCCTGTCTCTAAATCTCCACACCAGTGACCTTCGGTCCTCCCTTTCCCAAATAAAATAATTTATCTATCTATCTATTCACGACAATGTGAAGGATAACATCAAGCGTTGTGGTGGAATTCCCTGGACATGTGATGCTGCTTAGACTATAAACAGAACACCTCCATATGTTCGTCTTTCTGTTGCAGATTAAAATACAGAAGGTAAGTGTGTCCGCACACAGTTACTTACCCACAGATATCGAGGAAGATTGCGAAGGCAACGATAAAAGCTCAATAAATATCTTCGCAACATTCTTATGAGATAGAAAAGTGCTCGTCCAGGTCATTATGTTGTATGCTCACTGTGAACAGCCGTAGCAGATGAGGTAACTGAAATATAAATTGAAGAGATGATGGAATCCATAATCTATCACTCCTGTAGGTACAGGCAAAGCACGTATGCCAAAGATTATATTTCGGAGTACACATACTTAAGGTATACTCAATGCGCAAAATTCTTAGGCTGCAAGACATGTAGCGGTGAATAAATCACTTGTTACGATTCGATTAAATTTCTAGAACGCTCAGACTCTGCGCACTTACCAAGAATTTTTACGTAATTTTATTTTATCACTTTAATACTTGCGAAAGGAAATGACATCTTACCGCCGGGCAAGTAAAAGAAGAAATATGGACGTGGAAAACAGTGGTCTACTACAAACTGCATTAAAACAAAAAGATGGTGCATAGCGTCACTGCAGGTGGTCAATAAGCTTGTAGCCTTGAAGGGTGCGTGTAATGATGTTTCCTGCACTGAACGATGTAAAGTCAGCAGCGGTGCAATGACAATGAATACTGATCCTCAAAAAATTGGCATTTGTTATTCGAAGCCAGCGTGGATTCACGAGCCGCCGGCAGCTACAGGTCCGGGTTTACTCGATCTCTTCAATCTCAGACGTCCACCTAATTCATTTTCTTCTCAGTGTCATAAAAGATTAACGCAACTGCAAACAGCGAGTCACAAGGCCACCGTTCGCTAACCAGCTCTCCTTGATGCCACCTCCATCGCTTTCGCTCTCTCAGAAATTTCAGCCTGACCAGCGGCCCTACTCAAAGGAGTGAGCTAAATTATTCCTCGACATGTTTTTTTAAGATCACCAAACACCTTTCTTTTCTCAGTACCACAAATGGATCACTGGGGCACGCTACCGCGCTGCAATGAATTGCCAAGGCCTGAGCCATGGTGCCAAGCGATAGGGAAATCGCTTTACCTCTGCGCTTGAGGCACGCCAAACTTAAAGCTTCGTCACCTTTCTGGTGTTTTTCCTCTTTAGCTTCCGCTTTAGGCGCATCAAAAGACACCGTCGCATGAATGAAACCTTTCAGTCAGTACTCAGTAAGAGATTCAATTTCACTCAGTAACTCTCTCTCTCTCTTTCAGTGCGTCGCACTGTCTTGGTTGCGTCTGTGGCGTTTTCAGCGCTGTTTCATTCTCAGTTATACACCACCTAACTCACCAATGCGGGTTACACCACTTTGATAACCCTGTCCTGCAGACCAAGGTGGCCAGACGATCAGCGTCGACTGGAGGAGCCAGCGCTGAGCAAGGCCGTCTGGCGCTCTACGTCAAGCTGGCCGTGGTGTTCGGGCTTACGTGGGTGTTCGGTTTCGCGGCTGCCTTGACCGGGATACAAGCCCTGTGGTACCCCTTCATCGTGTTATGCAGCCTCCAGGGGGCATTCATCTTTCTCGCGTTCACCTTCAAAAGGAGCGTTCTGCGAATGGTGAGCACGAACCCCAACACATGTCTTAAGAACACAGCTAAAGAGAAAGAACTGAGACAATAAAACCACAGTGAAGTAGACTGCACACAGTCAAGGCACATGGAAACTGACCAGACAGGACGAAGCGCTGGCACGCAGCAATATTTTTATTACTTGGCGAACGTGATAAAACTGAAACCTAGGGCAAGGAACTCACGCGCAGAGCCTGTACTGGGGCGAAAACAAAACTAAGCTTCTGGGTTTCCATATATATCACGTTCGCCCAGTGAACTTTTTCTGGTGGAAGCCAGCCCTGCGTACTGTATCGCCCTTGTTCGTCTGCCTGAATTGTGAACCGTCACCTTCGCTATTGATCAATAGGAGAAAAAAGTGGGGTAGGCACGTCAGTGGTGCGTCCTTTTCAAGATACTAAGTCATGGTGAGACTCAATATAATTGAATCGGCCACAATACGCCGTGAATGATTATCCGCGGCGACATTTAGATGTGTGCCGAATGGCGTACGCATTATGTGGATCGGTTTTTGCGTGCCTCCAGCCGAACATACGATAAACATTGCCTTCCAACAGGACTCTAGCATCCTCAACATCGACAAGTGCATTCACGTTTATTGATTGTTACCCTACACATATGCGAGCGACCGCCACACTGGCGTTTGCAACATAGGCAAGAAAAGCTGCTACATTAGCGAGTGTTTAGTCCCCTGAACTAGAGCTGTGCGTGTTTTAAGTTTTAGAGATTTTTAGTGGCATTACTGGATGACGTAAACAAGTAATTTGCCTTAACAAATTTCTGAGAAGACAATCGCTCTGGTTAAATGGCTCGTTCTTATTTCGTACGCAGGATGACTAAGCGTTTCCTTTTGTCGCTGCTAATATACTGATCAAATAATTTGTGAAAAATCTAGGCAACAATCAAACTGCCTTTCGTACAAAAGTTAACTTTTGACACCGTTTTCTTCGTTCTTTCTTTTTACGCTCGGGCAAAGAACGCGCCTAGCAACTCTTTCAGACAAAAAGCATAACTTTGTAATTTTAGCCACAACTGCTGAAATTATGGTTCTTGTTTTTACTGCAACGCGACCCATTCCGTACCAAAAGAGTTGACAAGCCGGCAGTGTCAGGAAGATGATAAGGGGCGTTTATCGAGATAATTATCCCATCACGACGCGCGCACACAAGGTTTTATCAGAGCCTCCGCGGCAACGACTGCACTGGCGCGGAGCTCCAAATATTTATTCGGGTGTGTTTGTTGTGACGGTGAGCTCTTCGTCTCTCGCTCAGTAAAGAAGATAACAAGAAAGCTAGATACCGACGGATCCCACGCACATGTATTGAACGGGCGAGAAGCAAAGCTTTCGTTGATTATTTACTGGCACGTCTTCATTTTTCTCTTTCCTCTAATTCACTTCTGCGGATAGTTCAGCGCTGCTAGCTTATTGCGCGATCCAATCCTACTTTAGTGATTGATCTTAGTGGCGTCAATTTGCACAAACAATGAGCGACTTGTCTCTCCACACTCAGCTGCTTATGTTGCCCTCTTTCTAACTTTCTTGCTGGCGACTCCTTCCTCTTCCCGCATTTTGGTATATTTGTCTATGTACCCACTCAGTAACATGCATGCGCACGCGCCCATCTTCAACTTTCACAATTATTTTTAAGGCGAAAGCGCTAGATACCTCGTCAAACGCGAAAATTAACCGGCGCACCCCTTCGACGGCGTCAACACGAGTGATGCAAAAAAATCATCAAGTCACGATGCCACCACATGACGTCATCATTACGTCCCATATCGCCATAATTTGTGATGTCATTATGACGTCGTCATGACGTCACTATGACGTCACATCCCGTGATGACATCATCACATGCAGGGGCGTAGCCATAATTTTTTTTCGGGGGGGGGGTTCAACCATACTTGATGTATGTTCGTGCGTGCGTTTGTATGTGTGCGTGTATATATACGCAAGCAAAACTGAAAAATTTCGGGGGGTGTTTCAACCCCCCAACCCCCCCCCTTGGCTACGCCCCTGATCACATGACATCGTAGCTTGGTCAAAGGTGGGTCGATCACGGAGGCACTGCAAAACCAGATGAGGAGCCTGCGATACTGGAGGCAGCGCAAAACCACGTTAGGTGCAGAAACCTTTCGATGGGTGGCGGGCCAGAATCAATACATCGACTGAGTAGAAAAAGAAGGTAAATTTCGCCTTGGAGTCGCCTAGCTTAGGTGAATGCATAAGGGACCCTGTGAGTTTTCATTACATCAATTTCGTTTTACAAGTTACGCACGAACTGTTAGGTCCCATATCCATTCGCTAGTGTGGGGCCCATTTTTAAAGATGCATATGAGAAACTGTGATATGAAATTGAGAGTAAATCAATCACAGGACTGGAAAATCACTGCTAGTGACTAGAAAAATAACGGATGAAGGAAAGAAAATGGAGATCAACTCATAAGTTCTCTTCTCGATAGGTTACTTTCGCCGGGAGCAACGATCTCTTGTTTTATAATTAGCCTAGTGTTCACATTGAAAGAGCAAAATCACTTGGTCTCTAAATGGGCACCACCCGAAAACAGCATGTTTCCGAGACAAACCAGGGGCAAACCGTGGCTTCACTTTTACCGGTAATGCATTGCGATAGCTTCCACGCAAGTATTTTTAGATGCGAAGCATCTTATGGCGGAGTTCAATCCGGTGGTGGTGGTGGTGTCTGGCGTGACCACCCTTACTGCGCATGCGCAAACCCTCTCCGCACACTTCCTCTCCCCTCCCCCTCTCCCCTTCCCCCACTACCCCTCCCCACTCGCTCTCTCGCGCGCCTCATTCTCTTCTGCGCAACGCCGCGGTGAGCGCCACCGCATGCGCGTTCCTTCTACCTCTCTCTCCTCTCCTACGCTCCCCCCCCCCCTCTCACGCGCCTGTCGATTGCGTTCCCCGCTCGCCTTGTGAGAATTAACGGCCAGGCTAGAGGGAAGACACGATGCGCGTAGCGTTCCTCCTCGCGTTTCACAACGCGAGGAGGAACGCGAAGAGGTTAGGCTCACTCAGACTCAGGTGAAGCCGTGAGTCTGAGTCTGAGTGAATGCGGCTGAGTTTGTGAGTTTGAGTCTGAGTGAGTCCGGTTGAGCATAAGTTTTGTGAGTCTGAGTCTGAGTAGAGCCCGGCTGAGGAAAATATTGGTCTACAAAAATTTTACCAAAGGTGACGTTGAGCAAAAGGGTTTTATCCTTGTGCCTGTATTACACGTCCCTCAGTGCGCTGTTTTTGTATGCCGTATGAAACAGGTGCTATGCCACGCACCTCGACCTAAAGACCTTCACTACTCTCGGTGTCACTTTATTTTCCAGGCAAAATCGAGAAACAGAAAGTATGGTGTCTCCCCAAAGTGGTCAGTTAGCACAGAATGTGAATACCACTTTGTTTATACCCTGCTTCAATGTCTCTTCCACAGGTGCGCGACCGGCTGTGCGGCAGTGAGTTCGATCGCCGGCGTCGTCCACGCAGCACTTCGACCACGTTGACAGCGCTGCACTCCACACTGTCCGCTTCGTCATCGGCACTCGCATCGGTAGCCACCGGCAGGGCGATGCCGGCGCAGACAGCGAGCCCCAAAGGGGTTCAGAAGCCGTTGCTGCGCCGCACATAACTCATAGGCACTTCTCGAGCACAGTCGCGCAGAGACATGCCAACATCTGTGCATTGCGTCAAAGTACGTGGCACACAAGATACTTGGATCGCGGAAATGATATGTGAAGGCGAAGAAGACGCTTGCCGAAGATGGATGGCCAAACATCATCAGCGTGTCGGAACACCATCACCGGCACGCCACTGCGCAGCCACCATCGACGCTATGGCACTAGTGCGTATTCCCTCCACGAGCGAGTGCTGTTTTGAAAACGATGGAATCGCGACTTGATAAATAAAACGCGCGACAAACAAATTGTCGTGCACTGCTAGTGCATGGCTTCCGGGATTATGCGTTGTCATATCGCTATAACCAGACCATCGGCCCCCGCAGTGTGTGTAGCTGCCAACACGCCAGCTATCTCTTGGGCGTTCCATCAGACAATCCCCAGTTTATGTGCGCTTCGATAATCGTTTTATATCGGGCATTACCTTTATATGCATAAATTTAAGCACAATCTAGCAGGATGACGCTGCAGATTCATACCGTCGACATCGCCGGAAACCTTTGTTTCATGGCGACCGGGACTGCGTGCACTGTCTCTCGCGTCCCACCTAAGCGACACGCACGAAGCCGCCGTAAAGGAAGAAAAATTACACCATCTCCCACTCAAGGGAAACATGAGGGGATGCGAATCAGTATTGGGGGCGCGCACCAAGATTCCGTTACGTTCACTCGGCGTTTGCGTTAGTGTGTGAGGATTGTATTTACTGTTTGTGTTATCATTACGTTGTGTTTGTGCGTTGCTTTCCCTTAGCGCCGAGTGAACGAATGGCGCAGACGTTGACGTTACAACTGATTTGAACGGGAGCGAAGCGAGAATGACGGAAGCCGACCGAGCTCATGCGCTTATATACACATGAAATGGGGGAGGAAGAGGAGAGAGTGGGTTACAGGCTGTATTTGGCTGCGCCGCGACTGCATCACGTGGGACGAGAGGCTGCGCCGCGGCTGCAGCGTGGGGGAGGTGAAGAGAAAAGGCGACCGAACACCTGCGTAAAGGAGGAGAGTGGGAGAGAGACTAGGCGCATGCGCAGTGGAGCGCGGACGCCACCACCACCACCGGGCACAGCCCCGAGCAAAAGCTGCTTCGCATCTAAAAACTTATGGAGGCGAAATCAACTGCACCCGTTCTGCTTTGTGTGCGCATGTGCGCGGTCCCGTCGGAGAGAAATAGTAGAATCGAAGGCGTTGGAGAGCGAACACATATAGCATGACCCGTACTTTGAACGCCGCCAAGCTGAGGACCATTTCGATGTTTGCAGCAGCCATGCGCTCGGATCAAGCACATTTACATCAACGACACGGCTCGCACACTTTAAAGACTTTTTGGTGGACATTATCTTCCAAATACGTGGAATGAGACAGTCGTGGTTTCACATTTGAAGCAGGGTAAAATACCATCGTCGGTGATAACACACGCTCGGTATTGCAGAGAAGTTGCTCTTTCCAAATTCTTCAAAAAAGTAACTCAGCATCCTCGAATTCAACAAGCTGCTTGATCCATATCAGTGTGATTTCAGAGAAGGCTCGTCGACTTCAGTCATCGCGCGCTTACTGAGGCAAGCATTCGTGATGTATTTGTTGAATAAACAGTCCTTTCTATCAGGGTTCCTTTATATAAAAAATACGTACGATACCACGTGGTTACTGCATTCTGCGCTCTCGGACTCCCATTCTATCCGAGTCTTGTCCGAAATGAGCGTTCGAGAAAATATGTAAAACGCTATTTAAATACATTTGTGAGTTAACGTGTTGACACATGCAGCGAATTGACGCAACAACAACCGCGGTAACTGCCTGATGAGCAGCCGCGGTTTAGGAGAGGGGAATCTTCTCAGCAGGCCTTGCAGCATTCCTCCGTAAAGAACAATTTTGCCAATAGAAATGCTATCGCGCTCGGATTTCTTAAGAACATCCTTAGGGATCCTCTGCAACAATGGTAAAAATAACCAACGAGGATTCTTCTCCTTGAATATAACTCACTGTGCGCCTCATTACCACCGCCCTCTTGTTTCCCTGCCTTCAGAAGAGTTAAAAAGACCTTGAAACAGTTTTTTGAAGTTTCGTCAGCGTTTAGGCTATAGCATCATCAAATCATTCGCACCATAAATTAGGTGACGCACCTTGTATCAAGGCAGCGACGCGCAAGTATGCGTCACCCTACTTCTCACACTGTCTTTCGTACCTAACTTGTCGAACGCGCTACCGTCGCTGGTGACGGCAGCACACTCAACGAATTGAGCTGAGCTAGCCTCTCAGTGTCCTCCGCAGTTGACTCAAGAATGCGCGCCGTGGGGCAGCGGAGTGGTTTAGATCTGCTTCGCCAGGTGCCGCAACACTACCAGTCATTCTTTCTTAACAGCGTAGCTGTTTAAGCCCACCGTTAGTCCGGGCAGAGCTACAGAAAACTATCATCATCATGAACCGACACGCGCTGTCTCCATTCTTTCCTTCTTCTCGTCCTCTTCTTCATCCTCTGCTTCGCTCCCAGAACACGTGCGGCGATTTGTCCGGCGTGGGATGCAATGATTCTCATGGGCGAGAAAACTAGAACAGAGAGAGTAAAATAAGAGGGAAGGAGATAGAGAAGGAAAGAGAGAAATTCTTGGCATGGCAAGATTCGAACCCGCGTACGCACGATCCGAAGGTGAGCGTCGTTACTACTCGGAGGTTTAGGCACGCTAGCAGAGCATAACACAGCCTTGTATACTATAGCAAGGGGGTGGGAAAGGGAAGTGCGTGTGAAGTGGAGGGACGGAGGAGAGGAGAGAGTAAAGCATAGTATAAAAAGAAAGAAAAAAATAGAGAGAACGAAAGGAAAAGAAAGCAGAAAGAGAAAGAAAGAGAGAATCAAAGAAAGGGAGAAGCTTAGTATAAAAAGAAAGAGAAAGGGAGAACAGAAAGGGAACAAAGACAAAAAGAGAAAGCAAAAGAGATAGATAGAAAGAAAGATATATAAAGAAAGAGGGGGCGAGAAAGAGAGAAAAAGAGGGAACAAAAAGAAACGGATAGAAAGAACGAGAAAGAGAAAGAAATAGAGAGAGCGAGAAAGAAAGAAATAGAAATGAACAGAGAAAAAAAATACATCGGGAAAGCACGAAGACGACAGAAGAAGAAAGAAAGAGAGGAACAACGAAGAGAAAGATAAAGCACCACTAGTGCGAAGCTGCCTCAATTTTTTTATTCTTCTGTACGCCGACAATCTGTAAACGCCAAGAAATACGCGGGCAAACAAAAAGTATTTGTGTAATAATCACTGACACGCGTAAACTAGGGTAGTGTGGTTATGGGTGAGAGAGAGTAAACGTTTGTTAGCAATTCCTATTAGCAACTAAAGTGGGTGCGGCCTTTCGTGCTGTCATAGTCCCTCAATACTTTCTATGGTCCAGTGTTCCACTGGCTATAGCGGCTCGCCGGGCCTGGTCCAGGGTTGCCAGTTGGCCTCCCAAGGCCTGATCCGAGATGCGCGCCTCCCACGACCAGCGTGGTAATGTGCGTGTCTTTATGAGCGCGGAGTTGCCGCAACATGACGCGAGGGACAGCTGTATGTACTGTGTGTTAGTGTTGGTATCCATCCACACCAGGGGCACTCATCACATTATTTCGAGGGCCGTATCTTAGAAAGTATGCGTAGGTTGGGGTACGTGTTCGCCTACAGTCAGCGCCAGTCTCTATATATATATGTTGCTCTCTGTTCAGTTTCGGATGAGGTGGTGCCATAGTGCGTCGCTCCAGCCGTTGTGAATGCTGTTTGTGATCCGTGAGGATGGTGGAGTTTGTACCTCGTTTGTCCGCATCTGTGATGGCCAGGGCGATTGCAGCAACCTCCGCTGTTGCCACGGGAGATGTGTGTATCGTCGCTGCTGCCACCACTTGTCCTCTATTACTTCTCACTGCCGTGTATGTGCGGAACCAACTTGGAGTGGTGCCGGAGGGGCAGGCGTGCGCGTAGTACACGTCAGGATCAGTGCCGTGGTTGCGAAGCTTTCGTGCACGAGCTTGGCGTCCCGCGCTGTGAAAGTCCGGGTGCATGTGACGCGTATTGGTGCCACGTAGATCTGTGAGCGTATTGTCGGAGGGATTAATTCTGTGCTATCTCCGCTGTAATGCAGGGCAAGAGGAAAGCCAAGCTTGGTCAGTATAACCCATCCTTGCGGTGTGGTGCTTAGCCGTTCCCGCTGCGCAAGAAGGGTGGCTGTTGCATATTCTTACTACGAGTTGAGCGTGCCGAGCTGAGAAAGAGCTGCGGTGCTAGCGTATCGCGGCAGCCCTAGGGCTGCCTTGCAGGCGATTCGAAGGATTCGGTCCACTTGCTCTATGTCTGTCCACGGGTTGCTTTGATAGGGCAACGTACAGGTAATGCGGCCGACTACGAAGGCGCGCACTAGCCGTAAGGTGTCAGCTTCGCGCATTCCTTTTCAATTGCGAGCGATGCGACCCAAGAGGCTGGTTATACCCCTACCCCTGACCGCGCGCTTGACATTCGCAAGGGTGTGCGCGGTGCTCCCCGTTTCCTAGTATTCGAAGCCGCGCTACTCTCGTGATCGTCTTGCCTGCAAGTATTAGAGCTCCGGGGATCTTTGGTCTCACATGGATGTATGCCGGTTTCTCCGGTGTGTTCATTTTCTTCATCTGACAGCCTATACGTTACAGACTCCTACGTGTGGATCCTGGAGCTTACCGGATATCGACAGGCCAACGCTCACTGCACCGGCGACTCCGCTCGCCTGTTTCCTTAAATGCCTTACACCATGGCGCAGCTTTGCCAGCAACCAATCCCTAAATATGCAGCACACAAGGCAGCTAGGTCAATTCACGGTCGCTAATCATAGATGGTCAATAAACATTGCCGCTCAGCTCCCGACAACGTGGAGGTCTGGTGACGTAGGCTGTACATATCCAATCAGATCGGACGCCGGTGCTACGTAGTAAAAAAAAAAAGTGTTCCACACTCGGCGCCATGGCTGCAATAGGCGCTGACTAACACTTCCAGGTTTAAATATACAGATCTACCCAATGAAGTGGACGGCAGATGACGGCCGCCGTAGCTCAATGGATAGAGCATTCGACTCGTTGTTCAAAGGTTGCAGGTTCGGTCCCTGCCGGCGGCAAGTTATCTTTACGTCCGCTTTACTTTCTTCACATTTATATCATAATTACTACAAATAACATTCCCTGTACTTTCCTTAGCATTATTGTCAGTTAGTTGTCGTTAATACTGTGTCTAACAAAGATAAACGAGTCCTTAAAGTTTCCCTTCTCTCGAACTAAAATCTGGCACAATCGGTGCGCTAGCTGAAGTCATTAAGGCTCGCATTCAACACCCAAACATGCGTCAGCTAACTACAGGACGATGGGGCAGGGGAGTCTAGCTTCAGCATCCCTTACGCCAATCTCAAGTACTGCGTGTCAGAATCTCCCCGCTGGAAAGTGCTTTCATAAAACAGTCCTTGTGTGTGCTAGCTTTTCAGCGCACCCTTGGCCAGCCTTACCTCGTTTCGTTCGGCGGGCCGCTGTGGTCTTCAAAGCAGGTCTCACGGCTGCTCAAGCGGCTAGGAGTCAACCCACAACTCAACAAAGGATTCATCGTACAGAAAAACTGGACGAATGCACTATAGAAATGAAGAATTCGAAGCAACAATGAGAAACGCAGTTTGGGCATCTACTAAAATAAAATGAAAATATTGCCCACGATTCGCGTTATTCTGTTTATTTCTACTGTCTTCTTCGTCCTCGTCTACATCGTCAAACTAGAAGCGAGGTCTAACAAATATATAAGGCCCCCAAACACTACCACTGTCACCAGAGTCATGGCCGAGAGCACAGAATGGCTGCTTACCAATGGCTCTGCAGGTGGTGGGTGGCAGCAAAGAAAAACACCCGCCACCGGTGGCATCTGCCGCCCAGGTTGGCACCATCGCTCCAGTTTGAAAAGCGAGGGTCAGGGCAGGAACCTTGCCCGGTGGCTAAGCTGTTAGTGCTTGGTTGATGATGATAGCCAGCATTAACCGAGTAAGCTTGGCCGGCGGGACCGGTTCCAAAGCAGCGCCACTATTTTTTTTCCTTCGAATGGATATTTTGTTTGTTTCCTCGATGTCTCAGTATCGTGTGGTTAGTATGCGGGCCGAGCCCAGTAAATATCAGTAAACAGAGGAGCAGCAATCAGTCGGCGGTTTGACATCGCGTGTAGTGGGTACGTGCGATAAGGGATCTTTGACAACGACAGTGGGTCTTCGCATAGCGCTGTTATACTGTGGTGCCCTGCGTAAACCACAGCCAAAGAGGTGCAACAACGTTGGCTTTACCTGCCTACACCACCGGAAGCAAACTGCCGCTTTGTTCCGTTGTCACGTACCTCTCGTCGCAACATTACTTTATTCTGGAAAGCCGTCGATATTGCCTTCTACTTTAAGTGATGGTTCGTCTTTCCAAGTCCCTGCATTGGGACAGGACACGTCGGCTCAGCAACGTGATGGTGGTGAGAGTTTATCTTGCAAGCGGGAATGTATCTATTTTTTGCTTGAAGGCTAGCATTGCGTTCAGCGTATTGGACCTGTCTCGAAATTCACGGGCGCACTCACCTGCGGCCACAAGGCGACATAAAGAGCTTCTGCGCCGGCCGTCGGGACAGCCGCAGTTTTGTGTGCTCACCTCCAAAACAATAATAGCCTATTATAACGCAGCTACTCATTGTTTATACCGCTTGGACCATGCTGCACTGAGGGGAATATGAGTTCTCAAAGTACTGAGGCTTTTTTGTCTGGCCGTAGATATCTGAACGCCACGACGTGTAAAATAGAATTCCCGAATGACGTAGAGAACAATACACTCTGTACTGATAGTACACATCTCGCTTCTCAGTACGCTGAAATACCTTCCCGTGAGAAGCCTGGTGTTTACGGAAGAAATGTTTCTGAACCGTAACGGCTTACAGCAGTGCATTTTGAAGTGAGGCCGTGGGGCTACAGTAAACCTACCTCGCCGGCAGTGTTCCTCTATCAATACGGCTTACACTGCAGATTTCCAGTAGCTTGGTTAGTAAGGTCATTCGCTGAACTGGCACCACCCACAGAATGATGGCCATGAAATGTTATGGGGAGGTTTCGCACCCTGAACCTGGGAGGCGCACAAGTGAATCGGTACGGTCCACTTGTGCATCGCCCGTAGAACGTCTCCTTACGTGGTAGAACTTAAGGCGTTATCAGCACCAGTTACGCGACAGCATTTTTTCTTGGAGAATTCTCGCGTCCCTCTCCTTCAGACCGGACGGGTGGCAGCCGGTCATAAATCGCCATCACTTCGCTGCCACCCCGCCACATTAAACTTGAACGCGGTGTCCCATTGGCCTCCTTTTCGCGGGACTCGGGCCTTGCTCGCGCTCGCCCGAGAAGAGCAGGGGCGAGACGGAGTTCGTGGAGACCACTCCGGAACCTCTGAAGGTGCGTACGCGTCTCAGAGCCGGACGCGTTCTGGCCTATCCGGCCGGCGGTGAACCTTTGTTGTTTGTTCTTTGCTGAACCTTTGTTGTCTGTGTCGCCGGCAGACCCGTAGCCAGGGGGGGAGGGGGGTGGAAGTAGGCATTTTTACCAATGAAAATATGTGTTTTCTCAAAATAGTCAAGGTTTTCACCAAGTGCACCCCCTCCCCCCCACCGAAAAACATTCATTTATTCTGCCGGCAGAAAATTAGTGCTGGCTCTTGCTATTGTTCTTGTGTCCAAGCATTGACAAATTGTACACCAACGAATTATTTTGACTAGCTGTCTTCCTCTTATACTGCATTGTCTGGGCCGAATACTGGAGAGGCTAACTTGCTCCACCGTGCAGTGTTAGTCGATAAATGTATCTTACGAGTAACTATGTTCCCACCTTGAACTTTGGAAGTACAATACCATGATGCTTGTATGCATGGCAGGCTACTGTACAGCAACGAGTCCTGCGTCTCAGAAGCCCTTGGTCGTCATTGCACACTTCAGTTCCGCGTATATGTTCTGCATGAAATAATTTTAGCGCCCGTTGTCGAAGGCCTTCAGGCGACCTTGAGATAAATGCCAGCGCCGTTATCCGGCACTTAAAACGAGACATCCGGGAACTCAATGAGATTATCCTGGCATCGTTGCGAGCATGGAGGAAAAAAAAGGTAGGGCGAGTGTCACGTGACAACGTTCACGTGACGCACCAGCCTGCTGTCGCCGCGTCGTGACCATATCGGTCGAATACGCTAGCGAAACTAAAGATTAAAATCACACAGTGGCAGCAAAGAATGGCGTCAGTGCACAGTGTAATGTGGAGTAGTTTGGTGGGCTGTGCCTTAGCGAACATGCACAATATTTTAGCTAGTATAATCTCCAACCAATCTGATTTGCCGGTGTACATTTCATGCTTACCTCTATTCTTGATTACACGAGAGCCAGCCATGTTTTATTGGTTTTGTCGGCTTTTTCCGGGACCAGCATTTAACTCAAATGCGTTTGCTATTGCTTTGTCGTGATAACCTCTGCTGACCTGAGCTCTTCAAGCTTATACGTCTAATGGTGGTATAGCTACCTGTGGAGTTTCGTACGAATCCAGGTATCATTGATGTCACTCTCACAAGGCATCGATATGTTCTGTATTATCACGTATCGGCGATCGCAGCGGTTGGTATTATCGCAAAAATGTGCACTCGAAGCCTTTGTTGTCAACCTTCTCTGTACACGTCGGCTTTGCGTTGATGACGAAGTTAGCGTCTTTTGGCTAAAGGGTGCTTCCAAATCAAGTGTCCGAGGTGCTATGGTGACCATCACTGATTTTCTAGCAGAATTTGTGGTTATTTCCTGTTTAGCGCTGATCATGAATCCAACATATTTCTGCTGAAAATAATTGCATGCCACGTGATGCGCTTTCATATAGCACCGACCTACGTGAAACATGGCGGGACGAAAATGAATATAAAACATAGTTTTCCGCAAAGCAAACCGAAACCTCGCCTGTAAAACGTTTATTTGGGAGTACAAGCCGTTACAATTAGTGGCTCGTTCATAACTCTGCGTATTTATCCATGGTGTTGACATGCCGGGTGTTTGGATAAAATTCTCAGTCAGTCATAGTCACACACTTGTAGTTTTAATATGTTCATTTCAGAGTCCTTCTTAGAGTCACTGCAATTTCCTCCGTCGCGGCCGCCCTGAGTAAACACGCTGGATGTGCTCCGACGTACGGCTCTCAGAGGCAGCTTTTGCAGCTTCTGCGCCAGCTGTTGTCGCCCGGTCAAAGAGGGTGGTGGCGAGCACCGCCGGAGCATATACTCGCCGCGTCATCGGTACAAGTGCCTAAATATATCGATGGTGCCAATCGTTGTTTACTAACGTGAAGTAGGTCTATAATCGGCACGGTTGACATGTCGAAAAGACAAAATGTAGCCAATAAAGCGTTGAAACTAGCCAAAAAATAGCCAACTTGAGCCGAGATCAGTAAACGTAGCCAAGAGTAGCGACGTTTCTGTGAAAGCAGTAATAAGTGTTGGGGTTTTACGTCTCAAATGCACGATATGTTTAGGAGAGACGCCGTAGTGGATGGCTCCGGATATATTTACCACCTGGTGTTCTTTAACGTGCACCTAAATCTAAGTACACGGGCATCTAGCATTTCGCCTCCATCGAAATGCGACCTTCGGGTAAGCCATCAAGCTCCGTAACCACTAGGCCACCCGGGCGGGTCTGTGAAATTAAAAACTGCGACGGCTTCATTAAGATGGCTAAATCTGAAAGGCTTTTGGCGAAAGTGTAAGAAGCAGGGTGTTTAAACATTTAGAAATGAGAACTACCAAACTTATGTTTATTTTTTTTTTATTTTACTACATATCGTGTGGAGTGACGAAGTCTTTTGCGCTGTTGCCAGAATGACACTCTTTACGCATGTTGCGTGAATTTTCACAAAGGTACCAGAAGTAGCAGCCTTTTGCAACGACGAAAATGAATTCGGCTTAATGCACCCAAAATCGCGATTCCCATTGTACAAGCACAAATTCACCTTCACAATCTTTCCTTGTAGGATGAGCGCGTGGCCATAGTTATTATTCTTTCGCCAGAGTCCGAACTTAATCCTAACAATATACGGACTCAGTTGGTCGGACATCTTATTCCTAATGTTCAGTGCAGAACACCAGTGATGCTGATTGCAGAGTGTCCCGGATTGTCTTTTCTGCTTCAAGTTTCAGTTCAAAGTTCCGTTCAGCAACAGGTGGTGAGCAAACTCAGGCCATGGATGGCAGTGTTTCCTTAATGCCAGCCACGTGTCCGAAACCTCTACTTGTGCACTGCAAGCGTCAAATTCAATGTTGGAAGCTGGGAACACACAAAGACCCCCATGTTTGGACATCATACTCAAATGCCACTCAGTGCGACATTACGATATATCTGCATTTTGGGGGAAAAAAATCATGGAGAGAAAGCAAAATAGCCAGAAACTATTCAAGTAGCCAAGACGTTCTTTCTGCCGCCAGCGACCTCAAAAAGTAGCCAAATTAGCGCAAAGTAGCCAAACCTGGGAACCCGGATAACTGGCCTTTAATGCGCAATATTGTTTATTGGGAAATGCAGGGGAAATGTTTTTTGAGGGTCAACAGTTTTCACACAAACTTGCCACAGAAACATTTTTACCGAGAGAAGTACCCGCAGATTCCACAGGGCAAAGGCACCGAACGAATTCTGTTTTTAAAAAAATGCTACAGACAAGCTAAGCTATCTATTTTGTCCAGTCGTCATTTCTCGAACGGAAGATTTTCCTAGTAATATTATGAACAAATGCGCATTACATAGGCATATCTGGCACGAGTTTATTTCCGTCAACAGGGCCTGTAATTTGGATATCAAGACAGATTTGAAGTTTTGAATTTGGAACGTGCAATAGCAGTATATCAGCGCTGGACAGGTGGCGCGTCGCGCGCCGCCTGGGGAGGACAAGAGGCATATACCAGCCGGTCGACTAGGCGGCAACCAGACGCTTCCGCTCATGTGTTCGCGGCATTGCGAACAGTTTTACTATTTTGGCACACTTTTTAAACAAGACAGGACAGAAGAAAGACACGGACACTTCTGTCCTCTGTCTTGTTTGACAAGTGCGCTAAAATAGTAAAATGGATTACAAAGATGCCCATGCCAACGCTCTGTCAAATTGCGAACAAGCTGGAGTGGGGGGGGGGGGGGGGGGGATAAGCTGTATTGAAACGAAATGAGAGGGAGAATATTGTGGAAGCGAGGCGCTAGATTGGGACCTAGCGGGCCGCAACTCCAGCAGACCAGTCCGCCAGCCTGGTCTGTATATGCCAGCTTGTGGTCCCTAATGACTTCTCCCACGCTTCTGGTGCAAGAGCCCCGGCGTGGCCTCGTGGTTGAACAACAAGCATCCGTAAAGAAGCATTCAGCAAGCGCCATCAAGTAAAGAAACGACGAAAGAAGATTCCGAAGCTTCATGTGTTTTTCCTGGTGTGTCGCGGCGAGTGCATAGGCCTGGCAGTTGCGCTACACACAGGCTAATTTTCAAGTAGACCCACAACTGTAGCATGGCGCTGGTCATCCTGCGCTGCACTTTTGGAGCATAACTGAAAACTAGTTCCACAAATAAGGCACAAGAAAACGTAGAGGAGCTCTTCGGAGTTGTATTCCATGTGGAATACGCGAGACGGCAACTTCGAAGTTCCGACCAAATGTTCCATCCAAAATCGCTCAGCTCGTTTCATTGTTGCTAAGTACTCTTGTACTACCAGTATCACTTCGATAAAAACTTCTCTAGACCTCCCTAACCTTTCTAACAGAAGGAAACAGGTCCATCTATGCCTCTTTCATAAAATCTTTTTTGTGAATTATGAACTAAAACGTACATTGTTTTCGGTACCTTCTTACGTTTCATCTCGCGTCGAATATAACTACAAAGTTCAAGTGCCGTTCGGCCATACCAACATGTACTTTCACTCCTACGTGCCGAAGACATTATCTGAATGGAATCACCTCCCTGCCTCCATAGCCAGCAACCCTGATCACGCATCATTCAAGACTGCCATTTTAAACTGTTAAGACCACTCCTCTCTGTAACGCCGCAAATGGAATTGAGAGTACTTAAATAAATAAATAAATAAATAAATAAATAAATAAATAAATAAATAAATAAATAAATAAATTGTCGCTCTCAAGTTCATGAAGGCCGCTACGATGTTAATTACAAGTTAGGTTAGCGGTAAAGGTGATTTAGTTCAAAAACAGTGGAAAACAAAAAAAGAAACAAGGCCAAGGGCTTGTCTTCTTTTTTCCTTCCTTGTGTCATTGACCTCACTTCTCGTCCTAATTTTTTTTCACCTTAGCGCAATAACAGCCAGCCCAAAATTAACGGCCTTATTAGAGAGAGCCTCGGTTGATTTGCATATAACAGTGACGACAAGCTTGCCTACTTGGGCTCTCTCAATTCTTTTTTTTTTACGGCGCGTTTGGCGAAGTGCAATGTAAAACAAGCGCGACGCTACATGCAATAATTTATTGGGTTGGTTGAATCGTGCAGCTGTCGTGCTTAAATTACGGTGCGAATGCCGCGTTTACGTTGGTGTATGAAGTGCTGTACAAGTGAAAAACTCCACATAATGATATGAGCCCACAAGCTTTCCTATAGAGTCTCTTGCAATTTAATCGGCCCTATCAGCCACTCGTAGCTGTAGTTTCATTTTTTTTCTCGAGTTTCTGATTGGGAGCAGGCAGACAACTGTGAGCTATTATGTCGACTCGTGGCGATTCGATTGCCCTGGTGGTTTTGTTTTCTCGCAATGCTATACTCACGGGCACATCGATAAGCAACCTAATTTTCTCGCTCCTCCGACGAACCTATCATCATCATCTTCTGTCGTGTCACCTTCGCCTATCACCTATTTCTTTCGCTAATAAATCTTCTATACCCTACCGCTCATTTCTGCTGTCCTGTAAGAAACGGCAACGTTGGCCACACTTTTCTCCTCCATGAATGCCACAGCCATCTACAAAATCACACAATTATGCTTTAGATTTTCACTTGCAAGCAGAGTAGACGTCGTCGCTTTCGCTTGCTGTGTCGCATTGGCGTAGCCACAAAGGGGGGGTGGTGTCGGAGTTGAGTGGTTCAACCCTTCTTCCCCGAAATTTTTCAATTTTGCATGTGTATGTATACACACACACATAAAACGCACGCACGAGCATACATAAAGTGTGGTTGAACCCCACCCCTCTCCGAAAAAGATTTCTGGCTACGGCCCTGCTGTGTCATGACTCGATCTGGCTTTTCATGCCCCACCGTTCTACACATAGTTGTAGCATGTCGTTCCGTGCATAGCTTCTATTCAGCTATTTTATTTGTCTGTTTATTTATTAATGGCATCGTCATGAAATCGCACCGGTGCGCACCGGGGCGCCCCGGTACACCGTTTCGTCCAATCGTAGCGCCTTGGTGCCCATAAAAATGAGTGCGGTGCGGTGTGGCCAGGCCTGTCTGAAGCATGCGCTATTATCGATTAAAACGGTCAAGTAGGTCTGCTCCGTGAAACATGTTCACGAAATTCATTGATTTGTCACGCAATCGACTACGAAGAACAGGAGGAAGATGGCTTTCGCCTTGGAATCGTCTTAGGCGAATGCGAAAGGAATCATGGGGCTTTTTTGTGTTATCATTAACACGTATCAATAAAATGCGCGAATATTATAAGTAATCGATTATAATTTTCATTATTTCTCCTACCACTCAAGATTTTATGTCGTGGATTACTGGTGCGTGGTACCCTTTATGTTCCTTTCCAGAAAAATCACACCATCTCCCGCTAAAGGAGACCATGAGGCGATGCGAAGCAGTGTTTCGGCATGTAGAGCCCGCGTTTCAGAGGTGGAGTGGTGAGGGGGAAAGGGGAGAGGGGAGGGGAAAGGGGAGAGGTGATGTGGAGAGGGGAAGGGGTGGAGAGAGGGGGAAGGGGAGAGGGGAAAGGGGAGGGGAGCAGAAATGGGAGGGGAGAGGAGGAGTGAAGAGGGGTGGGAAAGGGAAATGAGAGGGGGAAATGGAAGAGGGAAAGGAATGGGGAGAGGTGATGTGGAGAGGGAAAGGGGAGAGAGGGAGTGGAGAGGGGTAATGGAGAAGGTTTGCGCATGCGCAGTAAGGGTGGTCACGCCGCACACCACCACCACCACCACCACCAGATTGAACTCCGCTATAAGATGCTTCACATCTAAAAGGCAGATCCCACAAAGCGTGCGGAGGCATGTGGGCATAACACCTATAACACAAAGCCCGGAAGAAAGGTACGTCAGCAGGGCAAACATCACTCCGCCGTTGCTCGGAAGAGTTCCGTGACGCAGGCAGAATCTGTGGTGTTTGTTCCGGGACAGCCAGGGAAACGAGCAGTGATGGCGGTATTCGACTGAAAGGCGGGCGGCTGTTCCACGTCCGACAGCGGCGTTTGTTTGCACAGAGGGCGCAGCGATTCTTTTACGAGTCTGGCGCCGCCACACCAGCCGGACGATAGAGCACGTGGATAAACGCTATAGAAAAAAGTAAATAGAAGAAACAAAAAAAATAAGAAAGTGTGAAGTGGTCGTCGGTGGTTTCTGGCTCCCCGCTTTGGAATCAACAATAACGAAGGGGGTTTCTAAATATGCGCCGCGCCGGCCAGTAGCGCTGAGGCACAGACGTTAAGCAACGTGCGCTGGCGCCATCCACGCGCAAACTCAGCGTGCCGACGGACGTCGAACACGCTTTTCTTTTTCAAACTTGGCGCCTGCTTTCTCGAGGAATTTCCGAACCGGAACGTCGCTCAGCATACTGGCTTGGAATGAAAGTAGGAAAAGCAAAGAAGAAATTAGAAAAACTGCTGAACTTCGACGAAAGCGACACAGTACTGACGTAGGTAACGCGCCTCCGAATCCCAAAGGATTCGTGAGCCGTCTCGCCCATCTTTGTTTTTTTTTTTTTTTTTTGAGGGAGCTACAGTCACTGGAGCATGCAGCGATATTTCTTCCACAACGGTGCCAATATCGCGGCCGCCACAAAAGAAGCTATTCGGCAGTTTTGCAAATTTAGATCAGACGTACCCGGCGGTGTAGCTCGCCGAGAGGCGGTTGCGCACAGTAGAATGGGCGCCGCACGGAGCTCTGCTGTTCAAGCTCCGCAGATATCTTGCGCGCCGGTACCTCCCGAGTCCTGCCCTTTCTGTCCCACAACTATCACGCAGAGAATAGCAGACAGCCCCTCTTTGTTATGTCTCCGCTGTTGCCGTTGCACTGTGTACCCTCGAATACGCCTCCTAAAAAAGCCGTGGATGTGTTCAGGCGGCCCGTGCTCGCCCCCCACGAAGCCTAGGCCAACAACCCGGCTGTCCGCCAGATATTGGCGATGGACGCCTGATCCTCTGTCTCGGCCACACGTAGATTTAGATGGTTATGCGTTGTGCTTTATCACGCAAGAGGGGGGGGGGGGGGGTATGCGCAAAGAGGGTTAGTAAGAACACAAGGGTTCTGACGTGGGCTAGTCTGTTCATGAACACTGTGGCAAAACAACGCAGAAAACAGGACGAAGAACATACAGGACACAGCGCTATCAACTGACTTCTTTACTGGAAATGCAGTGAATGTATAGGCAGCCGAACAAAAATCAAAAATGGCACAAACGCTATGGAGTGCAGAGACTTTGTCTGGGCAAGTTGGTGCCACATTGCAAAAATATAACAGCACGAGGGACGGGACTGAAGACACAAAAGACACAGCACTCGTCCTGTGGTTTTTGTGTCTTCAGTCCCGTCCCTCGTGCTGTTATATTTTTGCGCTATGGAGTGACTCGGCCGGCCGGCATTACTATCAATCTGGATAAGGGCTTACAAGAGGCGGCAAAAGCACATTTCTTGAACAAGTAAACACGAGCAAAAAATGGCAAAAAAAGGACCATGACCTGGCGGTCGGTACACAACTGATTAAAAAGAGCTAAAACCGGACATTCAAAAATGGTCCTTTTTTGCCATTTTTGCTCGTGTTTACGTTTTCAAGAAATCGGCTTTTGTCGCATCTTGTAAGCCCTCATTCAAATTGATAGTAATGCCGGCGGGCCCAGTCACTCGATAGCGTTTGCGCCATTTTTTTATATTAGGGGCGAAGCACCTCAGGGTCAAGACTTGTCCATTGTGTGGTGTCCGTGTTCACGGCACAGCACCATGAAATATCCCCTAAAAAAGGTTTAACAATGGACTAATAGTAATCATAATTGTGACAGAACATTATGAAACACCTAGGAGCACAAACCCTTTATACTAGTCAGAGATTTCAACGTAGACATTATGGACCTTAGGACCTAGCTTTGTCGTCGACGCTCACTGTCCGCTGTCATGGTGGTGAAAAAACCGTTGCTGTAGTCGAAAAATATGTGTGTATGTAAATAAAAAAGGTTTACAATAGACGAGAAACAATCATAATTGTAACAGAGTAATATAAAACACCTACAAGCACAAACCCTTTATACTAGTCGGCGACTTCAACGTACACATTATGAACCTTAGGACCGAGGTTTGTCGTCGACTCTTTATGTCACTTCATGTCCTTCAATTTACATTATATGGGGCAACGCTCGGGTAACATACGTGAGACGCAAGAAAGGTTGATCATTATACAAATATTAATCATAATTGTGATAGAACAATATAAAACTCCTCCAAGCACAAACCCTTTATACGGCGACTACAACGTAGACATTATGAACCTTAGGACCTAGCTTCGCCCACTCGTCATCATTCACTTCGTGGACATGCGTTCCATTTTTAAATGCGAAGCATTTCTTAGCGAACCTCAGGCACTTTGGCCGTTTCTATCTACGTATGTATGTATGTATTTTATCTATCTATCTAGCCGCCTATGTCTGGGCGCTCTCCTGGTCGTCTCCATAACCTGCAATATACCAAAATTTGCATAGGAGGGGATCCGTGTATGACGAACACGATTCACTGGTCATGACATGAATTACGCAAAATACTTGTCGCGTACGTCACGAAACCCTTTCCCTCAGTCACGTGTGGCACATACCCGTATATC
>NW_023615451.1:0-60001 GCF_013339695.2 Rhipicephalus sanguineus
CACTTCGTGGATCAAATAGAATTTTCTCATTCAAATAAAGCATGGTTACCAGACATGCCCAGCGAACCTTATCTGAACAGACCTCACTTTTGTCAAAGGGCTCGTACAGGTCCCTGAAAACGTACATTTTCAATGCTCTTCAAGGTCCTGGAGTTGTATTATGTCCCAGAAAACCCTTTATTTCGGGACTAGTGCAGTCTAAAGTCCACAGCGCGAACTACTTTTTGCTGTAGATTGACACTGATGCAACAAACTTTGCATTTCAGCAACAATATATCGTGGGACTTTGCATGTATACTCTGTTTGTTCACATGCCTTGACCTATCGTTCATTTCACTCCTCACCTGTTAGTTCATCTTGTCTCGCTTTCTCTCTGCCTCTCTCTCTACTTATCTCCTTACGACTTCACTCTTGTCTCCTGCGTTTATGCTGTCTTTTTCCCTGAGAAGTGAGCAGTGCATGTGGTTAGTACACCGTTATGATGTCAAGCCTTGCTAATTCCAGAGAAGCCGCGGCACCTGTCCTGAATATTTGCTGAGTGTTGGGAACTACGTTAGACGGCATCTAAGCTAGACTTTTCTGCAGTATAATACTGCAGTTAAAAGTTTTAAGAAAACCCGATTTTACGTAGTTCCAAATCTAAGCAAAAAATTTGCATTCCCCGACAGCTACTCGTAGTGTTCAACGTTGTTGTCAACCCAAATTACTCAAACTAACTATGAACCAAAACCAATTTAACAAAGCTTTTATGAAATAAATTAGTCGAAAAAGTGCTAATTTCTTTCTATTTTTACACAGATGGCTTTTTTTTCTAGAAGTGCAGGCACTAACGCAATTGCATTAAAATGTCTGTCACCCATATTCACTAGCCTGGCTTTATTTTGACAAGGTTACAGGCCACGCACTTGCATGGAACAGTGACCTCAACAGTTGCGCTGTTTCGTACCAGATATTGCAACAAGGTGGTGGTGGTTTGTTGCTCGTCACAATGCGCCCACAGGAACCCTGCTGTGTGCTTTCGTTATATCAAGATTTATGTGATAGATGACACCAATCGTCTCTTCGCAACTTTCTTACTTGTCCCGCTCACATAATCACTGCCTTCCTTCTCGTCTGTATTTTGGCTGCATGTCATGTTTCATGTGACTGTCTACCTGGACCGCATAGCCTGGACTACATGTGTGAGGCTCAATGTTCAGTACACCTGAATAGACTTTTCACACGAGCATGCGTGGGTTAGCGGCAAAAACAATGACATGATAGATTTTGGGTGTGTCTGTGTTACAATTTTACCTTTCGAAGGACTGAAAGACCGCTCTCTCGATTTCACAAACTTCCTCATTTAGCAAAGTGCTTTGCGCGTGGTGATGGCTTCATTAAATTGAGTTTCAACTGTATGTATAGTGGGATAAATTTAGTTATAATTTGAAACACTCTTATAGTAAAAAAAATATCCTGGTTTGTATGCGACTTTTAAGTCCTGGAAAAATACGTGACAGGCCCTTTAATATCCCTGAATTTTCTCCTTGGTACCTTTTGCGAACTTTGATTTTGTTATTTAAATATTTATTTGTTTGGATCAGCGCTATCGACATTAACGATATGTTTTGCTAAATAGCACCGCTTTTTATTCAATTGCAGGAAGAAGCCTGCTTATCCCGTGCCTGGTGTGTAAGGACATATTAGCGCTTCACCTTGCAGACAGCTTGTTTTTAAAGGTTCATCACTGCTTGAGGGAATAGCGCACCTTCTTGCGCCATTTTATGGAGTATGAAGTCACATACTTCATAGTTCAAGATGTCTGCTACTGTACAACCTAATAACATAAATGTTGCTGGCCGTTTAGACATATTTGCAATGCATCATTCCAGGAGGTGTATTCAACAACAATTGCTCTGTACCTGCTCACCAAAGGCACGTCGTTTGAGGAAGGCAAAGCACACAGCATTCGTTCACAGCAGGGATTCGGAGTAAAGTCTTACATTTTCTCATTATTGCAAAACACTATAACAGCTGGCCCGTAGGGTGTAGATACACAAGACGAGGTCTTCTGTTCAAGTATTAGCACACTTTGTATTGTTACGGAGTACAGATACAGAAGACGGAGCCTTCTGATGTCGTGCTATTGGCACACCCGTATCTTAACGGTTCACTCAAAAAGTACAAGCTTATTTTACGAAATCTTCTGTTTCTAAGTACGACGGCACTCTATATCTTGAACGATTTCTACAAAACGCACTGGCCGTCCAACGGAAAGGTCGTTCTTAAGTTACGAACAAGTGTACGGCCACAATGTACCGACAAATTTGTCGTAAAGTAGGGCCATTTTACAGTGTATATCGAAGCCTTACTGACATATGATGAACCATTTTTATGATTTGCGTGTGCTTCGTCTGTCAACTGCGTGTTTTTTTGATGATCTCTGACCAAAACCCTACATGTGTGAAAGTCTGTTGAGCACCAGCAGGCTGCACAATGAATGGCCAAATTGGTTCCCTGCCGCTGGCACAGACTGTTCGCGAGATTTCTGAGACGCATATTGAAGCATCGACTGTTCTTGCTGATGTACGTTTTTCTACGGGAAAATGAAAAATCATATACATCCAAAGGACACTTCGCAAATAGGTGCGCGTGATTTGTGCTACAGAGAGCCTTTTTGGGCTCGTCCCTATTCACGAGTTTGGAGATTCAGCCTAACTTGTTAGGTACTGAAAAGCGACGAAAAATCTTATGCGCATTGCAACCTTCTTGATCCCGTGTCATACACCATCTAAATAGGGGTTGACACTTATCCTGGTCCAGTATCATGGATCCAGTCTGGGTTCCGTTGCCTTCTGAATGATTTCAACAGCGCCTCCACAAGTTCTCTTAGGAGCATGGTGGGAAATCTTGCGTCAGTCAATCTTTTTATTTCACTCTTGAAACTCAACTCAACCATGCGATGACACGACCTTGATAGGGCATTCATAAGGGGAGCGGATCCTATTTCTCGCTTGATGAATTCTTAGTCGGCAGAAATGAACGGAAGTAGATCTTTTTTCGGAGCGTGGATCATACTGCCAACAGACGTGGTCATTGAGAAATGTTAGACGGGTATCAAGGAAATGCTTGCCGCATTCCTTGACACGAACCTCCTTTTCTCAACGACCACATCAGTTCTTCTTTATAATCCCCATGATCTGCGTAAGCGGAATAAGAACCCCAAAAAGCATCGCATGGGTTGATTGCTCGTTGAGCCACGCACCTGCTTCGCTTCTCTTCGGGCTGCGATCTGTTCTCCTCGAGCCACCGTTGCCATCTTCCTTTCGTACGGTGATGCTGCTACAGAACCTGAGCTCATCATTCTTCAAAACCCGTGTGTTGCGCGACTTTACACTAACAAGCAAGATCCCAAAGAATGATGACCTAAGTTCCCTTGGTGCCAGCCTAATCTTCCTCAACGACCACGTCTATTGGCAGAATGCTCAATGCTAAGAAAACGGTCTACGTACCTTCATTTCTGCCCACAGAACACTCATTATGTTAGAAAAAGGATCCGCTGCCCTGAAGAAGGACCTATCAAGGCAGTGTCGTCACACAGTTGAATCGAGTTTCAAGACTCAAATAGGAAGACTGATCGACGCGGGCTTCCCCAGCATGCTTTTAAAAGACCTTGCGGAGGCGGCCTCAGCACTGGTACCGTTGCCACCGCACCCGGCCATGTACCCTCTTCGGGTGTTGTTGGAGGTACTACTACCATAAAGCTACCACAGCTGTGGCTTGCCGATCCCTCCTTGTGGTTCATTCAAATCGAGAACAAGTTCCGCATTCATCGCATCACGTCAGAAGTTCGCAAGCATGAGCTCCTCGTTGAAGCGTTGCTGGTGGGCCCGCCTGGTGACACTCCATATACGACAGTCAAACAGGCTCTTCTTCACCGACTCGTTCTGCCTAAGCGTCGGCGCATTCAGCAACTTCTGTGCAACGAAGAGCTCGGGGACCGACGTCCCACACAGTTTCTACGTCACCTGAAACACCTGCTTGGGGACCAGCCGGACGGCTCGCAAAGACCCATACTACGTGGGTTGTTTCTACAGCGTCTTCCACCTACCGGGCGAATGGCTCTTGTCCCAGCTCAGGATAAGACTCTGTCGGAGCTGGCAGAAATGGCCGATGACATGATGGACGTTGCTCCGGCAGTCATAAACGCTGTCCAGACCTCTCCGATTTCCGAAGCAGATTCCCTTCGAGAAACGGTAAAAGATCTCGCAGCTGAAGTCGCCAATTTGCGTCTGCAATTGCTGAGCATTGGCGACCTAAATGACCAGCCTCGTCCACACCGACCATCTCTCACGTCGCCTGCTCAGCAACGGCCCCTCCACCAGCCCGAGCACCTCTTTTCATCGCAGAACACATGCTACTATCATCGGCGTTTTCGTGCCGCGGCTTGCAGATGTGTGTCACCCTGCTCATGGCGCATGGGAAATGCTCCGGCCGATCGTCAATAACAGCGGCGGGCGATCAAGGTCAATCACCAAGCCGCCTCTTCCGCATCACCGACAGAACCACAAGTCTTCGCTTGCTGGAGGACACTGGAGCAAAAGTCTGCATAATTCCAGCTTCCAAACTGACCGGCGTCTCCGCGAGAAGTCAACTCCTTTGCAAGCGATCAATTCTTCTGTCATTGCAACTTACGGACAGAAGTCTCTGACCCTTGATCTTGGTCTCAAGAGGAAACTGCAGTGGTTATTTTGGATAGCAGACGTAGGCTACGCAATCTTAAGCGCCGATTTCTTAAGGCATTTTCATCTGCTCGTGGATATGAACCGCTGTCGCCTGGTGGATAGCTATACCGGCTTATCGGTCAATGGTTTTCTGTCACGCGCTACGGCCCTAAACCCCAATTTCGTGAAACCGCCTACGTCACCATATACAGCTCTGCTCGAACGAGTTTCCGGAGAACACAACGCAGTCTTCAATGGATAAGACCCCCAAGCGCACTGTGACACACTGCATCGTTACCACAGGCCCACCTGTTCACTGCCGCCCTCGTCGACTTGGCCCTGATAAACTTGGAACTGCTCGCAACGAGTTCGAGAATATGTTACAGCTACAGATCATTCGTCCGTCATCAAGCTCGTGGTCGTCGGCGCTACACGTGGTTCCCAAGAAGAACAATGACTGGCGGCCCTGTGGTGATTATCGGGCTCTCAATGCAGTCACCGTTCCAGATTGATACCCGTTATCCAATATTCAGGACTGTACTGCCTTTTTAACCGGCGCAACGGTATACTCGAAGATTGATCTCGTAAAAGCTTGTCACCAGATCCCCGTTGAGCGTTCTGACATTCCAAAAACTGCAATAATTACCCTATTTGGGCTCTATGAGTATTTACTAATGCCTTTCGGTTTGAGAAATGCAGCTCAGACATTTCAGCGTTTTACAGACGAAGTCACAAGAGGTTTGCCGTTTTGTTTCGCCTATACAGACGATCTTCTCGTTGCCAGCATGGACGCTGAAACGCACAAGGCACATCTACGTGAGCTTTCCCTCGACTGCGTGATTACAACCTTGTCATAAATGTAGAAAAGTGTCAGTTTGGAGTCTCGGAGATAGCATTCCTCGGACATCAGGTCACTAAAGATGGCATCACTCCTCTACCTGATAAAGTTCAAGCTATCATCGACTGCCCGCCTCCTACGTCCATACGTAGTCTGCGACGTTCTCTCGGGCTCGTCAATTTTTTATCGGCGCTTCATCCCTACATGCTCTTCACTGCTGCAGCCTCTGGAAGCACTATCGATTTCGACAGCCGAGTCAGCCACATTTTCCTGGGACACGGTCGCGGATCAAGCTTTTGCCGCTGTTAAGACCAAACTCACCCAGGTCACCCTCCTGCACCACCCTTCACCAACTGCTCCCACTAGCCTCATGGTGGACGCTTCTTCAGAAGCAGTTGGAGCCGCTCTTCGTCAATGGATTAGTGGTGCATGGGCTCCAATTTCCTTCTTTTCCCACAAGTTACGCGACACTGAACGCCGATACAGTAGTTTCGGACGGGAGCTCCTCGCGGCCTACCTTGCGGTGAAGCATTTCAGGTACTTCCTTGAAGGGCGACAATTTGCCATTCTTACCGACCGCAAGCCACTTGTTTCGGCTTTACGGTCCTGCAGTGCCACGCACACTCCTGGAAAACTTCGGCACCTTGCTTTCATTGCCGAATTCACCACAGACATACGTTATGTAAAAGGCAGCTTTAACAGTACAGCGGACGCTCTCAGTCGTATTACCATCAATGCCACGGCAGGCACCACCGACCTTTCATTGTCTTCACTCGCGGAGGCACAGGCATTAGACGATGAGCTTCCACGACTCCGATCCTCTACTTCCCTCCGACTGGAACAAGTCAACTTTCCCGACGACGACGTTACGCTCTCGTGCGATGTTTCACACAACTGCTCTCGTATCTATGTTCCTTCACAGCTGCGTCGTGCTGTTTTTGACACCCTCCACTCCATCTGCCATCCAGGCGTAAGAGCTACGCAACACCTGGTCACTGAACGCTAATGTCTGGCCGCGCATACGCGCTAACATTCGTGACTGGGTTTCCACTTGTATCAAGGTACAACGGCACACCAAGCCCCCATGGGGAAAATTCCCTCTCCCTGATGCACGTTTCGACACCATTCATTTGGACATTGTCGGGCCTTTACCTCCATGTCGGGGATATACGTATTTGCTTACGTGTATTGACAGGCTAGGTGTCCTGAAGCAGCTCCAATGCCTCACATCACGGCAGAAACAGTTGCTCGTACCTTTCTTGCTACCTGGATTAGCCATTTCGGTGTACCATCAACGGTGACTACTGATCGAGGCAGACAGTTTGAGTCAGCGCTTTTCACCTCTGTCACATCTCTACTGGGTTGTGCGCGTATTCGCACAACTGCGTATCATCCAGCATCAAATGGCATGGTAGAGAGACTCCATCGTCATCTAAAAGCAACACTCGCCTCGCAGCCTCAAGATTGGGTATCACACCTCCCCATCGTGCTTCTCGGCCTGCGTTCAACACTTCGGCCAGAACTTGCCTGCTCTGTAGCAGAGATGGTTTATGCCTGCACACTTTGTTTGCCTGGTGACCTCGTCAGCCCCGTTACTACGCAGAGTGTTTCGGATCCATCTTCTTTCGTCCAGCGTCTGCGGATCTTCATGCAAAACTTGCGCCCAGCACCAGCTTCAGCTCACACTAAGAACGACGTTTTTCTTCCGGCAAGCATACAGACATCTTCACACGTTTTTGTTCGTGTCGATGCGTCTCGCCGTGCTCTTCAGCCTCGCTATGACGGTCCTTTTCTAGACATCAAGCATTCTGAACATCATTTTACAATCCTGCGTAATCGGCATGAAGACACGCTCAGCATTGAAAGGATCAAGACGGCACCCATTCTGACAAGCTCCGTCTCATCATTTTTTTTCTTCAAGTGCCCATGGCCACTTGTCTGCGGGGGGGGGGCTATTGTGGCATACTTATCATCTTCTTCTGGGACGACACACTTGGGACATAAACTAGTCGTGGGTAGTCTGCTGAGGAGAAGGAAGATGTAGTTGAAACAATGGCGGAGATATATTAATAAATCGTGCTGTGTTTTCGGAACCGCGTTTCAGAGTGCTATAACTTCAACCCACCTAGACAACAAGCCGGTTTCAAGAAGGACGGTAGATCATACTTATGTGATGAATCAGGTAATGAACAAAGCTTCCGAATGCAGCAAGCCCTTTATTTAGCCTCCAAAGACTACGAAAAGGCATTCGACTCAGTAGAGATACCAGCAGCCTTAAAAGAAACAAGTCTACAAGGACCTAAAAGTTATGTCAATACCTTAGCCGATATCTATATAGACTCCACAACTGCCTGACTAATCCACCAAAAAGCAATAAAGTTACGATAAAAATGTAGTCATACAAAGATATACAATATCCCCAATGCTTTCCACCGCATGCTTAGAGGAGGTAGTGGCGAAAGTGAAACGGGTGACGATTCGAAGTCACATATTGGAGTGTATACAAGTTGTATACCTAGAACAGCTACAAACAGGAGAGCCCAATCATGAAAAAGAAGTTCACCGAGGAATAACAATGGGTTGCAGCGCATTCGGCAGGCATTCATAAGTGATGTCAGGAAATCTGCCAGGGTCATTGAAGGGAAAGGCATACATTCACTGCATAATGCCAGATCTATAAGGCTGAAATATGAAGGACAACAAATCAACTATATTTCATCTCACCACTACCGTTCAGCCCTACCAAGGCAACGGAGTGTAAGCAAGCCAGGCACTTGCGCAGTAAAACATAGTTCCATATATAATTGCCTTACAATTGGCAGGGTTGATATATTTGCTCTTCCTTGGCACGTGTTACGTCATATCGATGTGTGATATGATCAATGTTCTGCGCTTTGGTGTCATGTGCCTTTAATTGCTGTATCATTAACCGCCGTTAACTGCGGTTACAAATCAACATGACAGCATTCATGCAGACGCGACCGCCCGCTTCGACCCGAACTTGCGTTTGCTGTACGACAACTGCACTGGAATCAGCAAATAAATTGTGTCATTTCACACTGAGGACAAAGGATAAGGCACATTTTGCCGTTATTTTTGAGATCAGCTGTTTGTTTAGCCACACCTGCTAAACCTAACGCGCCGATAATTTGACAGCGGTTCATGAAATTAGGCGCAATATATTCATGAATACATTGCTGTCGAAGCGTCAGCACATTCATCTGAAGCAAATACAAGCGTCATTTCGCAACATACGGGTCACAGAGCGCACGATGACGATTCGATAAATTCGAAGCGAAGGGCGCGAGCTGTGGTACGTGCAGCCTTTTTTTTTCTTCGGTGCCCTCTGTTCCCTTTACTCGCGCTACGCGTGCCATCAGACGATGCTGAGCAGACGACGCGACGCGGATGCTGAGATGCTCCGCTCCGACGCTCCCCATGATCCGACGCGACGCAGATGCTGAGCAGACGACGCGACGCGGATGAATACATGTGGAGGGGCTAATAACCCTTCCTATTGCCTAAGGGGCCTTGTAGCCTTCACAGTGCTGAAGGGAACTTCCCAGGTAGAGTATAGAGAAGAAGTTGAGGGCCACGTAGGGCGCATTGAAACGTAAAATGTTACGAGCAACACTGAGAGATCGCTGTACGGCAGAGTGGCTCAGGGAACAAACAGGGGCAGCTGATACCGTAGTTAAAATTAAGCGAAAGAAATGGACCTGGGCTAGTCTCGTAATGCGTAGAAGAGACAACCGAGTGACAGTAAGAGTAATAGAATAGGAAACGCAGTCGAGGAAGGCAGAGAGTTAGATTGAGTGGCGAAATTAAGAAGTTTGCAGGGATAAAATGGAATCAGCTCGCACAGGGTAGGGCAAACTGGAAATCATTGGGAGCGGTGTTCTTCCTGCGGTCGACATGAGAACACTGATAATGATGATAAGAATCACCGAACCTTGCAGCGTTATCGCTGGTGCTCGCGTAAGGTGCCGTATGACTTGACAACTTGCGTGTTGCGCCTAATTTTAACAGAACAATCTGAAAATTATTGCGAAACTTCCCAAACATTGCGGCGCCGCGTTGCCCGGCCGGTAGCGTAACAGCACACATAGTAAGGCTTAAGGCGCACTACAAGGACGACTTCAGGTCTCGTGCGCGACGCCACTGAGAGATCGTGATGCCGTCCCGGATAACCTTGTAGGCCGGCGTGCCGAGCTGTCAAAAAGGACTTTGTATGACCTAAATTATCGTCGAAGAAGCTTTTCGATAAGTTCGGGTCGGTGTATCAGGGTCCAGATTCAGACACGAGAGGCGGGTTCGTATTCCATTTAGCATTGTCTATGATTGTAGTCAGGGCAATCGATCCTCTGCTGGTTGATGATATTCATGAGGGCGAGCTTGTGTTCCAGTACTCTGTCTACAGCTTTCCAATACTCCTTTTCTTCAGGCTAACTTTCACATATTTGTAATCGATAATCAACAAGCCCATCTATAAAAAAAACCCGAGGAACTATTTTTGTCCAAGTCGCGTTGGGCTGAAATTGGACGTGAACGTGCAGAAAAAAATGTCTTCTCGAACAGGTAGCTCATGGCAGGGCAAGCTGTGCGACTTAGTGCTTCATGCGGGAAAACGGCTGCATCACTCCAGATTCGAGCGAACAGTCGACGGTCTCTCACCTTCTTGTTGTGCATTCGCCACATCCTCGTAAGCGCTGGTGTTTCTCAGCATTCCAGCGTGATTTCAAAACCTGTCGCGTCATTCCTCCGACCTTTAAAAAAAACATTCACCGAGAAGGTTTAAATGATGAATTGATACAACGAAATCGTGACATCCCCGATGATTAAAACAATCGTTCATCGCGCTCACCATCCCTGCAAATGAAGCGGGAGTATGCAAGATACTTCAAAACGCCGATGCCCACTTTGCACATTTGAAATAGCGTGCTGAAAGCAGCAGAGGCGACTGCGCCAAGAGCGCGCACCTGAGAGTAGATGCTGAGGGCGTCGGCAGCGCATCTGCGCTGAATTCACATAGCAGTAAGCCATGGGAGGAAACGCCGATGAGAAGAAAATATAGGCGACATCAACACGCGATTGGGCGGGCACATGGTCTGTAATAGAAACGCGACTACGTCAGGCGGGGTGAATCACTAATAGGAAAAAAAATTCAAGTTCGAAAGAAACCCGACGAGCTGTATCTTGCACAAACGAAATCTTACTTTTGTTTTAAACAGAACTAATTTGTCATAAAACGGTGATTTAGTGTTAGTTTAGTATTTTAAGGATATGCGCTTTTATAGGCTTGTATTCGCTCGCAAAGTTGGTCGGCTGTGAGAACGCGCTCCCAAAGTCGGTCGGCTGTGATATTCCAAGAGCAATTATTTCAGTGTTTTGCTTCTTCGTGTCTTATCCGAAGTCCGGTGGCGCAAATTTTGCGTCTGCCGACCCCGCTGTATCCGAGGTGTTGCATATTATGCGTGAACGCAATTTTAAATGGTCAAGGGAGCTAAGAACACAGTATGAGCTCCAGCTTGTTCCACGATATGATTATGACCATATATGATGTGTTCCACGATATGATTATGACCACAATATGATTATAGTGAAGGGCTCCGGAAATTTCTACCACCTGGGGTTTTTTAAAGAGATGCTGAAGTGGTTTTACAATTCGGTAAAGCTTTGTTGTTCACAAGGACCAACAATATTGTCGACGATGGCGTAATTTTTTTCGCTGTTGTGGTAGCAGGAATACGCGAAAGAAAGGTTCGTCTTGGTCCCGCCACGCAAGCACGCCAAAAGTGTGGACTTGGAAATGAACTAACCGGAACTACGTCATAGTCGGTAGTTTTGGCCACGGTGGTAAAATAACAGGTGGCCCGACGCGCCGCTCCGCCAATGCACCGCGCGTGTGACGGAGGTGCTTGAGCTGCCGCGACTTTTCCGCAAGGTGGCAGCAGGTGTACTCTGGGCCCATATCTCCGCTCCGGCGCATTTGAAAGCATGTGGCCAGCGGGCGTCGCGAGCATTTAAACTGCAATTTACATATTTAAATTTGAGAAAGAGATCCGCGGTGTATTTATTACACCAGAGAGGCCTTGACCAACACTGAAGAGTTGCCGTCGCTTAGGAAAACTCCGCCAGGTGGCCACAGTGTGTGGATGTGTTTTCGCATGGGCTCTCGTTTCGAGCCTCTTTTTCGGATGATCGTCGACTGTGGCATCCGATTCGTCTGCACAGTTCGACCTACCTAGTTACCGGAGCTCCCCAGTGCCGCTGCGCACACTGTGAGTCTATCTCTAATCGATTCGCAAGCCATCAACATCCCGAAGTGGCGAACGCCCCATTAAGCCTAACGGAGCCGGCGTCTGTACCACCGAGGAGTGGCCACCTCGGTACATGCCGCTCGAGGTGGGCAGCGTTGCATCTCATGCTGTACATGAGATGCAACGCTGAGGACAAGAACCACGATCCCCAGCGCAGGCAGCCTCTAGGTTCATTGTTGCTATTATGCACCATTTCTAATAGCCACAACGAGCAAACGACGCCGACGATGTTAAGCGACACCGGGGAGACGCTCACAGCAACCGACAAGGCATCCACTATTGGGTCATCGACCGACCACAACACTGCCAGTATTCCTACCGCAGAACGCACGAATGTTCCGCAACTTGGGTAACGCATGGACGAAGATTCCGCGGCTTTCAACACCGTCACGGATGCGACAGAAGACGACGCGTACAACGGCGCCTGCTGGAAGGCAGTCCGCAATAAGCGACGCGCACGCAACGCCGCTGCTCTCGAAGTAGCCTCGCTCCTCAAAATTGACTCGGAAAACCCTCTCGCCAAGCCCAGCCCGAGCGGGACAAAGCTCCTGCCTCCTCTTCCATTCCGAGATGAAAAGGTTGTCCTGCGACCTCTCGGAGGCCTCCGATTAGATCAATAGCCCAGACCAACCTTGGCCACCACGCTTTGGGGCGCCGCCGGAGTGAGCCCAAGTGACCGAAAAAACCTCATCCTAAGAACCCCGGCCAGAGCAAAACCTGGCCGTAATAAGCACCCCGTCATCACACGTCGCAGACGCCCTGCTGCATGGTCCCATAGCTGTCACTTCGGCCTTCGCACCTACCCGGTATCCTCATATCTGGCAGCCTCCGACGATTCGTGCAAAGGTATTGTTCCGGGACAGGAACCAGGTACCACCTCACATACGCTGGTAGAGGAAATGCAAGCGACTGGCATCCAGATACTACAGGCTCGGATGATGGGTCAGACGAACATTGCAGTGGTCACCTTCGAAGGGCTTCGCGTGCCACGCTTCGTCCGCTTTCTAGGAGCAGAGCTACGCTGCTACCCCCACCGCCCCAGACAGCCGGTCTGCAAAACGTGCCTCAAATTGGGACACCGAGCCGACTACTGCCCTACACCGGACCTCACCATCTGTGAGCAGTGCGGCATCGTGCTCGCATCCGTGCTCTCCACGGTGCAAATCCTGTGGTGGAGATCATGCCAACACTGACCCAAAGTGCCCGCGACGTCAGCGACAGCCCTTCAACAGATCCTGGGTTAAAAAGCCATCGACGATGAACGGCGGCAAATGACGGCAACCACCGATGCGGCTCTTTCATCAGCGACCACTCATGCTTCTGAAACATCGAAGAAAAGTGGGCGATCTCGTTCGAAGACACGGTCCAGATCCCGCTCCAAGACACGGACAAAATCCAAGTCCCGTTCCCGATCCCGCTCCCAGTCGACTTCAGCGCGCATTCAGGAGAATCCCCCTACTACCCCGGCATCACAGGCATCCCCATCGCCGTACAAGAAGGCACTACTAGGCAAACCGGCACCTTCAACAGCTACCCCGGATCATCAGCAGCCACGGGCCTCGGATTACAGCAATGCCATGGCGGGACCTCGGGAGGTAAGGTTTGAGCAGGGTCCCGCACAGCTCACTCCCCCCATCCTCCACCCCATAACACATTCCGCCCCTCTCCTCCACCGAACACCAAGCACCGATCCTTTCCCCGAAATTAGCGCGGCTACGCTGTGACATGGAGGCGCGTCACGCTCAGATACATGCCGCAGCTGGACGCTGCAATAGAGAGTACAAACGCTTGAATTGAGGCAGCTATAGACAATGTGCGACAGGAATCTCTAGCGCTTCGGAAGGAGATCATCGATGTAATACAGGCATCAGAAGAGCGCACACACTCCCTCTTCGCTGAGTTAGTCTCCCGTTTGACTCCGTCGCTCCCCTACCCAAATCCCAAGCCATGCGGCCCCAGCCACCACTAACAGGGTGCAAGATGGACGCACCCATACTCACGCCCAACCACTTCCTCTCACGATGATGATGGCTGTCCCTTAGCCAGGAACAGATCTTGGTCTGGCAAAGGAACTGCCGGGGATACCGTCAAAAAAGGAGATCGTCAAAAAAGGAGACGTTGCTAGACCACGAACCCTCAAGATGGTATCCTCCTACAGGAGCCGAACTGCTCGCCTACTCTATCCGGCTTCAACACTTTTACGTGTAACTCTCCACTAGTAGGAGCCCTAGTATCAAAAAACACCACATGCAACACTCACACTACGAGCATCGATATCCCGCATCAAATTCTCGAAATAATTACTTCAGGGCAATAAAAGTCATGACCTATACATACTAAACGTTTACAGTTCTCCCCGCTGCGCACAGACTCATTTCATCGCCTCTAATTGAATTTGGGCGTCTTGGGCGCACCCTTTTCATGTGCGGAGACTTCAACGCTCCGCCCACAGTGTGGGGGTACCGCAAATCTGCAGCCAAGGGAACTCGGCTCTGGGATGATATATGCAACTTGCGATACACCTTACATACAAACCCAGGACACCCCACGCGTTTAGGGAACAGTGTCTCACGAGACACGTGCCCCGACCTTACTTTTTCCAGAAACACAGGACCAGTAATTGCGCATGGTCCTCTCGACGAACATCTAGGCAGTGACCACTATATCGTGGCCACTACTCTAACACTACACAATGCACGTTGCCCCGAGCGGAGGGTACGTATCACGGACTGGGTGCGGTTCAGGGAGCGTCGACAGAACCCTAGAGAAGTATCAGTGTACGAGCAATGGCTAGAGTCTTTTACTGATGACCTAGATGCGTGTACGCGCACAATCGTTACCACAACTGCAAACCCTGATGTGGACCCGCATCTTTTGCATCTGTGGGAGGCGCGCAGAGGGCTCACGCGGCGTTGGAAACGCCAACGCCTCAATCGCAGGCTTCGCCGGCGTATCGACCAACTTTTGCAGGAGGCACAAGAATACGCGCAGACCCTCGTCCGGAACAACTGGCGGCGTTTCTGCGAGCGTCTTTCAGGCACCCTGTGCACAGCGAAAACATGGTCGATACTTCGCGCCCTCATAGATCCATCCGGAACCAAGACACAAACATTTCACCAACTACAGAGACTAACACATATGTACAAAGACGATCCATCCGGCCTTCTCAAAGAGCTTGAACAACGTTTCATCCCTACTGGGCCCCTTCCAAAGTATCCCGACTACCCACACGAGGAAGAATCTAACGAGGAACTCGACACGGACATCACAGTCGACGAGGTTCGCGTAGTACTTCAAGACCTCCGTCGAAACACGGCACCAGGCGCAGATCACATTAGATTCTCCGCACTTCGAAACCTCAGTGACTCGGATCTAAATCATCTCACGAACCTGTTCAATGACTATTGGCATAAGGGTACACTACCACAGGCATGGCGTCATGCCGACATTTCCCTAATACCTAAACCAGGCAAGCCCATAGCCATAGCAAATTTACGGCCGATATCTCTTACCTCATGCGTCGGAAAATTAATGGAGCACGTGCTTTTACGGCGTCTGCAACCTTTCCTCGAGCGACAGTCATTCTTCTCCCACTCACAGTTCGGATTTCGGGCACATCTCTCTACGCAGGACGTGCTTCTACAACTCAAGGAGGAGGTTATGGGCCCTCCGTCGCGTGCCCAGACGAGGGCCATCCTCGCCCTTGATCTAAAAGGGGCATTTGATAATGTGGCACATGATTTGATCCTGCAGAATCTCGCGGAATCGCATTGCGGCGGCCGCATGTATAATTACATCCGTTCTTTTCTGCGCGACAGAACAGCCACCATCGGGATAGGGCCTCACCGTTCCGACACGATTCGCCTTACAGGTCGCGGCACACCTCAGGGATCAGTTCTGTCTCCCATCCTGTTTAATATTGCCCTTGCAAGACTACCTCAGCTGCTCGATCAGATCCCTGATGTCGCCCATGCGATTTACGCAGACGACATCACGATCTGGACGACGCGAGGGTCAGACGGGGCCATTCAGGATCGACTGCAGCAGGCAGCTGACATCGTTACCACATACGCACGACAGTGCAGCTTGACCTGTGCCCCTCAAAAGTCCGAGCTGGTTCTCATTCGGGCGCGTAGCATTAGCCCTCCACCCAAGATCGTGGTGCACGTGGATGGCGTTCCCGTCCCTCATGTGGAGCGTGCTCGCATACTTGGGCTACACGTTCAAGCAAACGGGAAAGCAAACTACACTGTCTCTCTCCTGTCCCGACAAACCGAACAGATTCTCGCCATGATGCGACGGGTTTCAAACAGGCGCTCGGGACTGCGAGAGCGGGACCTGCTGCGACTGGTACAAGCCTGTGTGATCAGTCGCATCACCTACCATCTCCCCTTCCACAGACTTACCCAGTCCGAGCAGATGCGGATTGACGTAATGCTGCGAAAGGCGACCAAGCTCGCTCACGGACTCCCACACTACACCGCCACGACACGTTTGCTAGCCCTAGGGACGCATAACACCCTCAGTGAGCTACTGGAAGCTCAGTGGACCAGCCAAAGACAACGCCTTCTGCTCACACCCACTGGGCGGCACCTCCTCTCGAGACTGGGATACCCATTCTTGCCCAATGACGTCGAGGACACCACTATCGCTCTCCCTCCCTGGGTCCGTAGAACCTTAAAGGTGCACCCGCTACCCCGGAACATGAGTCCTGAGCATGACGCGGGACGCCGGCGCGCTCGTGTTCGGTACCTGGTGCGCATGCTCGGTGACATCCCTGAAACAAATACGCTATACACCGATGCCGCACGTTGCTGCAACGGGTATTCTGCGGTAGTGTTGGACGGCGGTGAAACTTTACTTACGGCCGCCTCTCTGCGGAGTGCTACACCTACGGACGGCGAAGTCCTTGGTGTCGCGCTTGCTGTACAACAAGCTCTTCAGATTCCTGGAGAGGTGTACATATTAAGCGATTCCCAGCAAGCATGCCGAGCCTTTTGATGGGACGCGGATTCCCGAAGGCGGCTCACTACATCCTACACAAGTCGTCAAACATAAACATAGACACATCTAGCCCACAACGTATCCACTTGCTCTGGACTCCTGGCCATGCCTCATTGCCGGGTAATGACCACGCTCACGCGGTCGCTCGAGAAATTGCCCACCGAGCTGCCCGGCATGGCGAGGCCGAGAGTCCAGATCAAGTGGGTCCTCCACTCACATACCGAGACATATTAACATACTACACCAGAGCTAGACAAACCATGTCCCCGCCACCACCGTCGTTCTCGCGAGAGGAAGAGGTGCACTCCGCCAACTTCAAACGAATACTTTCCCCAACCTCCTCTCCATGCATAAATTCTACCCTGACCGCTACACAGACTCTTGCCCGGGCTGTGGCAGCTCCCCAACGGCGTTCCATGTCACGGTGGAGTGCACCGCAAAATTATTCCCTCCCCTTCCAGTCATCCTGCGCCCCTTCCGCACCAAAGAGCTGTGGGACGATGCCCTCTGCGACGGGCCTCCCGAGGTCCGCCAGGCATTGGTTGGACGGGCCCGTGTCGTCGCTGCGATCATCATAGGGACCCCGGACTAGGGTTCCCTCCCACATGCTTGGTTTATATACTTTAATAAAATGTTTTCTCTCTCTCTCTCCGCCCCGTGTCTTTCTTGAGTGAGCCGCTTTCCAACTGTTCCGTGCCTGTGTGTTTATAAAGGACCGAAGGAGGCGTATTCTTACTACTTTTGTTTATTTTCTCTGGCTAGCTGTAGCACAATTCATAATCAGAGGCTACTGCGATGTGCTCTTGTAGCCGGTGCCTACACTTTGTCTGTTCTTTTGCACTTTCTACCTAAGCACTTTAATAACATCATGTACGATTTTTCCACACACTCATACACACGCACGCACATACACGCACATGCACACACTTCGGGTTCTTAAGTGTCCGCTAGCTGGCTCTCTAATCTGAAGCTGTATAGTTTGTCTGTTGATCTCGATTCACCCAAAACACTGCCCACCTTTTAAAGACGATAGTCTTTCTTGGGGAACTTAAACGCAGAAATTTTGGTCTGTCTTTCTGTCTGTCCTTCTGTCTGTCTTTCTGTTTGTCGGCACGTCCCTCGATTCAGCCACTCGGCCAAAGTCGAACCACTTGCCCAAGGGCCAGCCATCGTGAACGGCTGACTAGGTTCATACTTGTGTACATTGTTGATCAAAAAGCAAACATTACGCATATCTGAGGCGCAACATCACTAGGTAAGTATTAGGCGGTGTGTTCCTTTAACAGAAAATACATAGATACGCAATTTTAAAGACCTTGATGGTATGCGTTTAACGTTGAGACAGTAAAGCGTTTATTAAAAGATTGCCACAGCTGAAGCGATCAGCGGTCCAAGCCGAGCAAGCGCGAGCGCCAACAACAAGCGTCTTCGTCTTCTTCTTTCGCAGGCGTTCTTGTCTGCGCCCTACCATGTTACAAATCACTCCCCCGCGGAAAAGGAGCCATCCTGGCGACCTAAGGAACAGGTACAACTGGTGGGTCATAATGCGGCTTCAGTCGATCGACGTGAACAGTCTCGCGGCCGCGACGACGGCGGTCCGTAGATGATTGAACAGGCTCAATAATATAGTTGACTGGGGATGTTTGATGTAGGACGCGGTAGGGGCCTTCGTACTTAGGCAGTAGCTTTGTGGAAAGGCCAGGAGCGGAGGAGGGAACGCGAAGCCACACCAACGTTCCAGGCGAATACGACTGGGGAGGCAGGTTTTCGTCGTGACGATCCTTCTGGCCCTACTCGCCCTACAATGTTACAACCCTGGTTTCTTAAGGTGCGCTGAAAATGCGACTGCGCTGAAACTTGTCTTCCTCCGTGCCCTCTGCACAAGCTCATGTTGTGTTTCGGTTTCGGATCAGTATTGCATTGTACGAATGACAGGGGGCGCCGCTCTGGCATTCCTGTTTTACCCAGGCGACGTGTAAGTAAGAGAGCTTGTGGAGAGTACTCGTTGAGTGCGGACGTTTCTTCTCCTTCGGCGCATCGCGCCAAACAGCGTGTTCGGGCTGGCCGGCGTCCCCACCGGTCGCGTTGGTCACCGCCGGTCTTCGCCTGCCGCTGCGCCGGGACTACCAGCCCGCAACACAGCACTCATGTTTCCCGACGTATTGCCAGATGGCCCATATCTCACGCAGCGCCTCTTCTATCGTCTTTAGACGACATTTGCAGCGAAGCACGCAGATACGCGGCCAATTTTTTTGTCATGCTTTCCCGTATGCTCCTTTTTTTTTTTTTTCCTTCTTCATCCCGGCAGTACGCTTACCCTGACTTTTTGGGGGCTGCCGTCGCTCATTTTAGATCACCGACTGCGCGGCTTGTGACGTCACTCCTGTCAGGTTTGTTGGGCGCCGACAGAGTGGGTTTGTAAGTCGGTGTGGCCCGGTGGTTTGGCCTGTCTGTTCCTTCTTCTCTTTCTTTCTTTCTTTTTTTTTCTTTCTTTCTTCCGGTGATGTTCACGGCTGTTGACTTGCACCCGCTGGAGTCGCCGAGTTTGCTCTCAAGGCAGCGGCAGCATAATTTTGCCGCGTGTATCGTCATATAATTTCATACACGGGACTCATTCATGATATATATATATATATATATATATATATATATATATATATATATATATATATATATATATATATATATATATGTGTGTGTGTGTGTGTGTGTGTGTGTGTGGTACGCTGCACGGGAAAATCCACTGTTCCAGCGCAAATGTGGACACTGACACGTATACAACGATCACGGAAAACAGGCGCTTAATTGGTGCGCTGTATATATGGACGTGCTTTTATCGCCCTGTTCATTGGCTGTACGTAAGGCTGAACTTTCAATATATTTTTATTCCTGGACATGAGGACGAGTAATCATACCCGCCGTGGTGGTCTAGTGGATATATGGTGCTCGACTGCTGACCCGAAGGTCGCGGGTTCGAATCCTGGCAGCGGTGGCCGCATTTCGATGGAGGCAAAATGCTGGAGGCTCGTGTGCTTAGGTTTCGGGGCACGTTAAAGAACCCCAGGGGATCGACATTTCCGGAGCCTTCAACTACGGCCTGTCTCATTATCGTATCATGGTTTTGGGACGCGAAACCCCAACAGTGATTATACTTAGAACGAATGGTCATAAACAGAAAGAGTGCTGTCATTTCTACCCTACTGGAAACTGCACGAACAGCCTCTGCGTCGCATGGCGCTGTCGTCGCTATGCAGTCGTTGCTAATTTAGTTTTTGTTTTAGTATAGTATCATGTCTCTGTCATTATCTTTCCAATTTTTTAACTTCACTCTGTTTCACCTTTTTTTCTATACGCCAAGGCTAACTGCGCAGGCACCTTCGCTGTTGTTGTTCGTGTATTGTGAATACGTGTGCTGTTAAATGAATGTGTATTTCATTCTTCCCCTACAGATGCGGTGACGCCCGAAGGCACACGCACGCACGCACGCGCGTCTGTGTGTTCTCGAGTTCCGCAGCTCCGCGGAGCTCAGGTTGGCGCCCCCTCGAGGGATGAACACTGAACTGGTGAGTTCGTTGGCATAGCTTGCGCATAGTGCCACTGCAGAGCGTTGGCATGGCTCCACTGCAAAGGAACTCTAAGTTCATTGCCTTAGCCTTGCGCAGGTGCACAATCGCGTGTAAGAGCCTCAATGATTTGACTATTAACGAACGTATTTGACACGTATATTTTATGTATTTGTATTGCGATACGTATTTTTTCGCACTTATAAATTGTCTTCGACTGTGTTGTGTCCTTCTAACTTCTATTCTTTCTTTATTTTTGTACTCTTCTAATTATGATGTTGTCTCTTCACCATGACGTGGGTGACGTTAACTATACTTCCGTCATTGTCATGCACAAGATATTGAAAACTCGAGATCTTCTTTCTATTACAGTTATTGTTATTATTTTATTTTTTATGTCCTTTCTTTATTGCTTCCTAGCTTTATAGTGCATACTGTAGTTGCACTTGGTTTTTTTTTTTTTGCATCCTCTCATGTGTGATGCTCTAAAGGGCCCTTAGCGTACTTAAATAAATAAATAAATAAATAAATAAATAAATAGGAAGAAGAAAGAAAGAAAGAAAGAAAGAAAGAAAGAAAGAAAGAAAGAAAGAAAGAAAGAAAGAAAGAAAGAAAGAAAGAAAGAGTCTTTTGCATTCACTCTTATCGAATATGCGGGCTGTGTGGCCGGGAATCGAACCCGCATCATCAAGCTTAGCAGCGCTACACATTACATTCTAAGATGACATGCCAGGTGTATGCAAATAAGCCAACCCCGAGTACCTAATTTTTAGTAATAGGATGTCGCTATAGGCTGGTACACCGTTTGCCAAGCATAGAAAGTTATTTTTTCAACCCTGTGATGCCTACGAACATGTCTGCCTGGAGAGAAATCGTAGCTAAATGTTCACAATTCTTTCTTCCCCTGGAGTACATTTAAAGAAAAAAAAAGAAAACAATGAAATGTTGTTTCAGTTATTAAATAATAAGTATATAACCGATTTAATTATCACTGATATGAGCAACTACCGTTGAAACTTCATGACGGTGCATTATGATGCAGAAATTGGTTTTCAGTGTTGTTTTATTTGCTTTAAAATCATTTTGATACATATTGAGTGTAGTAAATGGGATACAGTTGGCGTTACAGGGTATTAATCCAGCGAGTTTTGTACATTTGTTGTGAGGGATACAACGAAAACCAGTGTTTCCATCGTCCTCTTCATGTACAGACTTCGTTTTACGTAATATGTTATCTAAGTCTCTCGACGATCTTTGAATCGGTCGTGTTCCCAACGGGTCGTGTGAAGCTCTAAGCGGTGGTCACGTCCGGGTCGATCATATCTACATCCTGGTCTCAGATATCGGCTAATTACCGTCATTTCCGAGCCACAACGAGCATCTTTCCTCGTTCCATCGTCTTTGCAAACGCGTGGCTGCGTGTCCTGCCTATATCTCCGTAATTGCGATTGATGAAGCCGCGTAACCGCTGGCGTCAGCGACATGCGCACGAAGTCCGCAGCCTTTTTTCCTCTGTGACAGTAATGGCCCGTTACAACCCTTTCGCTTAATCCTTCCTCGTGTCGCGCCTTTTTTTAGCCACAAGCCCGAAACCTCTTTTCGTTTGGACTCTCGGGGGCTTCCTGTATAGTTTCTTGCTTCGTTCTCTTTAATGTAAATACTTCGTTTTCATTGTTCTTCGTGAGACCTTTTTTTTCTTCTTTCCTTTCGTGTGGGGGGCTGTCTATACCTGTGCGGGAATCCCGTTAGGCCTAATGGGATCATGGCCGACCGGATTCTCCTCTCCCGCGCTACATCCTGCCTTTCTCTGGGTTGATGCGCCGTCGAGGTGCGCGCTTGTCCATGCACATGTATACTGTACTCGTGGCGCGTGCACCAGGTGCCTCGTCTCCTGCCAGCCCGCTTTGTTTTGCGCGAGGTGTGACATTCGGGTCATAGCTTCCCTCCGCCGTCGTGCCAACTATACTTTTGGCAGCGCACCGGAACGAGCGGTGTATATAGCGTAAACCGCTCAGAACGACGTGTCGATGAAGCGCGACGTGTGTGTGTGTATATATATACATATATATATATATTGAAAGACGCAGGACGACCGGACCAGAGAACGCCAGCAGAACCGTTTATTCCAGTGTCTGCCTCGGCACAGAACCACGAGGAAGAAGAAGAACAGGGATGATGATGGCTATGTACAAATGAGAACGATGAAGTGCATTAAATGCGCTTACACTAATTTCCCCCCCTCTTGGAAGCGGCCGGCCTGGCCGCAACTGAAAGATCGGCTGAACGAGTAAGGAACGGCTTCATGCGGGAGACGTGAACAATCTCTGTGCTACGACGACGGTGGTCAGTGACGGACTGAAGCGGGGTGATGAGATAGTTCACTGGGGAAGTTTGCTGTAGAACGGTATAGGGGCCAATGTACCGGTGAAGAAATTTGTCGCAAAGTCCAGGAGTTCGAACTGGGGTCCATAGTAAGACCTTATCGCCTGGATAAAAGGCCACGTCACGTCGTTTACTGTCACAGCGACGTTTTCGTTCCTCTTGTGCAGCTTCCGTGTTTAGACGAGCAATTTCACGGCAATGCGCGACTCGAGCTGCAAACTCTTCTGGTAGGGAAGTACTGGACGGAGCAGGGGTAAAAAAGAATGCCGTGTCGAAGACGCAGGAGGCAGTCCGTCCATACACTAGGAAGAAAGGGCTGTAGCCAGTAGATCGTTGTGTCGCAGTATTGTAAGCGAATGTGACGAATGGCAAAATGTTGTCCCAGTTTTTGTGGTCAGGCTGTAGGTACATGGAAATCATGTCGGAGAGCGTTCGGTGGAAGCGCTCAGTAAGGCCGTTCGTCTGCGGGTGATATGTAGACGTGGTTTTATGCACCGTATTACTCGCCCGCAGAACATCATCGAGGACCTGCGAAATGAAGGCTTTGCCGTGGTCACTCAAAAGAACGCGAGGAGCTCCATGGCGCAAGACGATAGAGTTCAAGAAAAAGTTGGCGATTTCTGTAGCGGTGCCAGAATGAAGAGGCGCAGTCTCGGCGTATCTTGTTAAATGGTCGACTGCAGTGACGATCCAACGGTGACCGGAAGGCGTCAACGGCAAGGGACCATACAAGTCAATTCCGACAAGTTCAAAAGGTGAGGTCGGACAGGGTATAGGCTGAAGGAAACCGGTGGGAGGGGATGTTGATCGCTTACGGTGCTGACACGACGAGCACGAGCCCACGTATTTGGCAACCGTTGTGGATAAGCCAGGCCAGAAGCAGCGGGTCTTGATGCGGTCGTAGGTCTTGTGGAAGCCTAGGTGGCCGGCAGCAATGTCGTCGTGAAATGCTTCTAAAACACGAAGACGAAGGCACCGGGGAAGGACTGGCACCCACTTGTTACCCGTGGGATGATAGATGTAGCGATGAAGCACCCCATCTTGTAGGCGAAATTGTCGAAGCTGGCGTCGCAAGCGGCTGTTGGGTGATTTAGTGATGCCGCGAAGGCGATCGATGAAAGTTCGACAGTAGGAGTCTGCCAGCTGAAGTGAGCGGAAATCGGAGCGCGAATCAAGTTGTATTTGATCCACTGAGGCAATCGAGAGCTGGTGTGAGGCAGGCGGGACGTCAGAGCCACTCGAAGGAGATGCGGAGGGCGTATTGTCAAGAGGAAGCGAAAGTGGGCATCGGGACAGCGCGTCGGCATCATGATGACATTTGCCAGATTTGTACGTGATGGTAAAGTCGTATTCTTGCAAGCGCAGTATCCAGCGCCCTAGACGTCCCGACATATTCTTCATTGATGACAGCCAACAAAGTGCGTGATGGTCGGTGACGATGGTGAAGTGCCGACCGTAGAGATATGGGCGAAATTTCTGTATCGACCAGACAATAGCCAAGCACTCCTGCTCCGTGATCGTGTAGTTGCGCTCCGCTGTCGACAGGGTCCGGCTAGCATATGCCACAACTTGCTCTTTAGAGGCGGCGTCACGCTGTAGAAGCACTGCTCCAATACCCTGTGCGCTTGCGTCAGTGTGGAGTATAGTGGGCGCTCTCTCGTCAAAGTGGCGAAGCACTGGTCCGGACGTCAGGCGTTCTTTAAGAGTTTTAAATGCGAACTCGCAGTCGTTGGACCATGCGAAAGAAGCACCAGCGACTAATAGCTTATTCAGAGGAGCCGCTATGCTAGCAAAGTTGCGTATAAAGCGACGAAAGTAGGACGCCAGACCAAGAAAGCTGCGCAACGTCTTCTGGTTGGAGGGTCGAGGGAACTGTAGTACAGCTGCGATTTTGTCAGGGTCTGGCTGGATGCCGTCTTTCGAAACGACGTGTCCGAGAACTTTGATACTTTTGCTGGCGAATGTGCACTTTTTTGTATTTATCTGAAGGCCAGCGTTGGAAAGACACGCGAGTACCTCGTCTAATCGTTGAAGATGTTCGGTAAAGGTAGATGAAAAAACAACGATATCATCTAAGTAACAAAGGCAGGTCCTCCATTTTAGGCCACGAAGAACGGTATCAATCATGCGCTCAAATGTGGCTGGAGCGTTGCACAGGCCAAATGGCATTACATTAAATTCATAAAGCCCGTCCGGCGTAGCAAAGGCGGTTTTTTCTTTGTCAGCCTCGTTCATGGGGATTTGCCAATAGCCCGATCGCAGGTCAAGGCTGGAAAAATATTTCGCCCCTTGGAGTGTGTCTAAAGCGTCATCAATTCGAGGCATAGGATATACGTCCTTGCGCGTGATCTTATTTAGCGCTCGGTAATCAACGCAGAAACGGACGGAGCCATCTTTTTTCTTGACTAAAACGACCGGAGAAGCCCAGGAACTGGAAGAGGGTCGTATTATATTTCGTGATAGCATGTCGTCAACTTGTTGTTCGATTACTTTCCTTTCCGACTGCGAAACACGATATGGCCGACGGCGTATAATTCCCGAACCGTCGGTTTCAATGCGGTGTACAGCCACGGAAGTATGGCTCAGTGTTGTGGTACAGCTGTCGAAGCAGGCTTTGTGCTTATCTAAAAGCGCCAGTAGCGCTTCGGACTGTGCAGATGTCAGGTCGGAACCGATCACTGCTCGCAAAGAGGAAGAACTCGAACCTGAAGCTGGCACTGGTGATGAAGACGGGCAAAGTGCTGCGACGGAGGTCAGTGGAGAGGCGTCTATCGTCGCTACGGTCATCCCCTTGGGCAACAGCATGCATTCTGCAGTTGTGTTGCAGACAGGCAAAAGGGCGCGGCCACAGGACAACCGGAGAAGACATGAGGCGACGAGAATTCCACGCGAAGTGCAGCGAGCAGAAGGGGCAACTAGTGCGTCACCATCGGCTACTTGGCTAGATGTGACAGCTACCACGACTTCGTGACCAGGGCGCAGGACGCAGTCTTCAGCGACAGCCAAGTTGAAAATCGAGGGCGACGGGGCCGATATAGATGCATCCGTTGTATCCGTGATGTGAACGACGCTCTCTTTGCACGATATAACGGCGGAGGCAGAATGTAGGAAGTCCCAGCCGAGGATAAGTTCATGAACGCACGTGGGCAACACAATCATCTCGATGTGGTGACGTATGCCGTCAATGAAGACACGAGCCGTACACTGTCCGTCGGGTTGAATCTGTACGTTATTTGCGCCGCGCAACACAGGTCCTACGTAAGGTGTTCTTACTTTACGGAGCCGCGAGCACAAGTCACGACGCAAAACAGAAGTGGCGGCACCGGTATCAACAAGAGCTTGCACAGGAACACCTTCAATAGTCACTGACAACATATTGGCCGGGCGGACAGGAGGTAATTTTGGTAGTCGACAGGATGCAGTTTTCCCTCCAAAAACTGCGATCCTTAGTTTTCCGAATGCTGGTCAACAAGGCGGGAGATGGGGCGAAGCGGTGATGCAGAGCGGCGGTAGGGCGAAGGAGAGCGTCGTCTAGAGGAACGGGAGTCCTGACGTTGACGCGCGGACGCTGGAGGAGACGGAGACCGGTGCGTCGTGTACGTATAGGAATCTGGGCAATAAGGATCGGGTCTTCGGATCCGGTCTCTCTCGAAGTCAGCATAACCTCGTCGTTCATCCTGCTGGCGGCGACGGCAGTAACGGGAGATGTGGCCACGTATACCGCAGTAAAAACAGACGGGACGGGATGAACGCCACTCAGGATATGAAGGTGCAGGTGGTGCTCTGCCGCCCACAGAAGCCAAATGGCCACAGGCAAGGTCAGTAGGCCCAGATGTAACGGCAGCAGGCGGTATTGCAGCAATATCGGCGTATGTGGGCATCACACGTGCTGTTGGAGCAACCGATGCTGTCGGTGTCGTCATGGCTGCCATATCAGCGTACAGGGGTATCGGGCGTGCTGGTGGAGCGACAGGTGCTGTCGGTGACGTCATGGCTGCCAACTCTTGCTTGACAAGGTTGCGCAGGTCGAAGCCAAGGCGTTGAACGCGATCGTGCCTATTCCTTTGAGGATGTGGCGCACGCGCTCGGCTTCCGTCATTTCACTGTTCGCACGACGGCAGAGGGCCAAGACATCCTCGATGTACGAGATGTATGACTCGTGTGCGAGTTGAACACGCGCAGCCAGCTTTTGTTTCGCGATCTCGGATCGGCCCGATGAGCATGCGAAGATTTGCCGCAGCTTGACGGTAAAAGCGGACCAATCGGCGAAGTCAGTTTCATGATTAAAATACCACGTTTTCGCCACACCGGTGAGGTAGAATGGGACATAAGTCAATTTCTCTGCTTCGGTCCACCGATTGACTGCACTCACGCGGTGGTAAATGTCGAGCCAGTCGTCGACGTCGTCACCGCGGAGACCCGCAAACACGGGTGGTTCGCGTTGAGGGCTTGTTACAGTTGACGAAGAGCGCGCAGCCGGTGACATCGGCGTTGTAGCGTTAGGGCTCGCGGTGTGGTCCGATGGCTGCATAGCTGTAGGGGTGGCCGGGCGCAAGCGGCGACCGGATCGTAGCTCCAGGTAGGACGGAAACGCAGGAGGACGTCGGGATCTTGACGAACCTCCACCACTGTGAAAGACGCAGGACGACCGGACCAGAGAACGCCAGCAGAACCGTTTATTCCAGTGTCTGCCTCGGCACAGAACCACGAGGAAGAAGAAGAACAGGGATGATGATGGCTATGTACAAATGAGAACGATGAAGTGCATTAAATGCGCTTACACTATATATATATATATATATATATATATATATATATATATATATATATATATATATATATATATATATATATATATATATATATATAAGCAGTCGAGCACCATAACTACTACACCACCGTGGCGGGTGTGTGTGTGTACACACACACACGCACGCACGCACGCACACACACACACACACACACACGCACGCGCACACACACACACACACACACACACACACACACACACACACACACACACACGCACACACACACACACACACACACACCCGCCACGGTGGTCTAGTAGTTATTGTGCTCGACTGCTGAGCCGCAGGTCGCGGGATAGAATCCCGGCATTTTCGATAGAGGCGAAAATGCTTGAGGCCCGTGTACTTAGATTTATGTGCGCGTTAAAGAACACCAGATGGTCAAAATTTCCGGAGACCTCCACTACGGCGGCTCTCATAATCCAATCGTGTTTTTTTGGACGTTAAACCCCCAAAATTATTATTATTATTATTATTATTATTATTATTATTATTATTATTATTATTATTATTATTATTATTATTATTATTATTATTATTATTATTATTATTATTATTATTATTATTGTGAATCTCCTGCAGAGCTATCTGCTCAATAGATATTGTTATGTTGCCGTAAATGGCCAAACGTCTTCTTTGTATAAAGTGACTAGTGGGGTCCCTCAAGGGTCGGTATTAGGCCCACTCCTATTTTAATTTACGTTAATGATGTTTCTTTTGCCATTCGTAATTCTTCTTTCCTCTTGTATGCCGATGACATCAAGATTTTTAAGGAAATTCATTCAGTTAACGACTGTCGCTTGCTGCAGTCAGACTAGCGCTCTTTTTCCGAATGGTGCGACGGTAATAACCTTTCTCTGAATACCTCGAAGACAAAATTCATGTCTATCACTCGCAAAGCATCTAGCGTGTCATTTCAATACTCTGTCAATTCTGTGCCGTTATGCAAGGTTTATGAAATCAGTGATCTTGGTGTTGTTGACAGCGCGTTAAACTTTTCTTCTCACGTTAAGCGTGCTGGTATGCGGGGCCTTCGTTCTCTCGGATGTGTTTGTAGAATATCTCGAGAATTCAGGTCTCCCATGGCCCTACACAAATTGTACACGGCAATATGTCTTCCGCAACTTGAGTATGCGTCCGTGATATGGAATGGCATTGCTCAATCCAGCGGTAACACCATTGAACGAGTCCAGAAAAAATTCCTCAGCATATATAACCATCGCTTTGCTAAAAATGACTCTGGATCTCGTTCAAGTACTGCTGAATTATTATCACTGCCATCACTTCACTGCCGACGAAATCGCTCTGATCTCTTATTTCTTTACAAGCTAGTCCACGGTATCATATCCTGCCCTGTACTTCTCAATTGTGTAAATTTTCGAATTCCGCGTAAGTTAACCAGAGAGAACAGACCGTTTCATGTACCCGCCTGCTTCTTCCAACACTCTACCGTTCACAGAATACAAAGTCTCTATAATGTTAATTTTCTTGATCTTGACGTTTTTCATAGCCCACAATCATTGTTTTTATCCGAGCTTTGCACTGTTTTGACATAGTGTGGCACAATGTACAAAGTCTTCCTTTCTCAGTCTTTCCACATAGTTGTATATATGCAATCTAATTTTTTATGCCCCGTCAATATTTCTCGTGTTGTCTTATTTTACTCCTCCCCTTTTGTGTTCATTTCTCTTTGTCTACGTGTTTTTGCTCTTTTTATTTCTGAAAACTGTCTGTATTGTATTGTTTATTTTTATTGTTTTTTTTGCGTGCGCCAGCACAAAGACCTTACGGTTGTTCCTGGGCACGTTAAATAAATCATTGATTGATTGATTGATTGATTGATTGATTGATTGATTGATTGATTGATTGATTGATTGATTGATTGATTGATTGATTGATTGATTGATTGATTGATTGATTATTATTTATGCCCACTTATCGGGCATGCGGTATGTACAGTCGGACACAAGATAATACGGACCACACGAGCGAACGCCGAAATTGCCGTCTGCGCCTTCTAGCGGCCAGCCGTCCGCTGCCGAGAGCATTGCTCTGGCGAATGCACAGCCACAGCTATGCTCTAGACAGCAGACGGCTCGCCACTAGACGACGCATACAGCAATTTCAGTACCGCTCGCGTGGTCCGTGTAATTTTGTGGCCGACTTTACAACGTTGCATTCGTCAGACCAACGCGCATACTTCACTTTCTTTTTCTTGTGTATCATACATGCGCACCTTCGGTGCGCAGAGAAATACAATAGGGGTAGAGAGATGACGACGTAAGGGGGAATGGAGCTAAACCAAGCTGAGCCCGGTTTACTACCCTGTAGTGGAGGAAGAGGGCTGCTAACAGCAGGAGGAAAGAAGTTCGTACTTCGTACTAAACACACGCACACGAAGAGGCGTTTAGCGTCCGTCACAAGCTTTAGTGTAGGTTGGTGCGTCTCAGGGAACGCAGCAACGCTTTTGTATAGCGTAGCGCGCTGCAGAAGTACCAAGGAGCCCATGGTACCGAAATGTTCTCTTCTTCTAAAGGCTTATCATCTAAGTGGGCTAATGCTGTCCGAAAAGGGCAAGCTTCTCACCGTCGTGTACAGAACAGTCACGCATGAGATATTCTATAGACTGTTTCGCTGTTTACAAACGCAGACCCTGGACGGCTTCCGGTTTCGTGCACTGACGTAGCACTGGAGGGGAACAAAAACCTTGACGGGTAGCCCGCAGATTTTCAACACTTCTCACCCTGTGCCTAGCCAAATATTTCAAATAAAGATGCTTCTAATCTATACCCAACATTATAAGAGTTAGTCCTTAACTCATGCGCCTTCCTTTTATCTGAATGCGGAAAAAGGGCCTTTCCTTACCCTGACATAACTTAAAAACACGCTTTCCGCTTCGGTGTTAGAGAGGGATAAATGAAGACCCGGAAGTTTCTTGGGGTACAACACGTGCTGACTGTCGCAGTCTTGAAACCGTCTATATAGTTTCTTTTACGTCGTATGGTGTTGAAGCTGTCACTGCCCGCCATACACTCTTAATCAGGTCCCGCTTAAAGTGTTATATGTAGCGAAGGAAACCTGACATTTTTCGTCTGGTTTCCTGGATATAGCCAGCATTTAACCAGGACCTGTATGGGTGTAGCAATAAAAAATGAGTAAGCATTATTGAATGAAACTCCTATCGTCGGAGACGGCATGGCGATGTTGAAACCCGGTGCTAACATATGTGGCAGTAGTTTTTGGGTTATGACAAGGATTTAAGCCTGCGAAAAAGTTCAACATCGCGCAACGAGCGGCGAAGCGAGATGTGACACGCCTAACGTTGAGAGAAAGACAGCTGTGTAAAAAGAGATGAACGAGACGTATAGGCGATACTCTGCAGACGAGATTACGATAAAGAATACTTTGACCGCGTGAGCAGGAAATGATTCGTGACACAGAGCAAAAAGAACGGAATAGAAGGAAAAATTATACGGACGAGTGCGGGCGCATTTAAACGAAAGGCTTAATTAGATCGCGTGCCGTTTGAATAGTTTTCCTTTATTGGGTAACGTTCGACTGAAAACACCACGCCTCATGAGACTGCCGGTTTTTGTAACCCAGTTATTGACAGTGTTAGCTTCTTTTTTCCTTGGAGTAGTGCGTTTAATTGGTGCACGTTTTGAACGGCATGCATTGCTCGCATATGACTACTTTTTCTTGACTTCGCTGTTCTTATACCTTCTGAATCATGAATCAGTTTTTGCTATGTTGTAGTGAATGAATGAATGAATGAATGAATGAATGAATGAATGAATGAATGAATGAATGAATGAATGAATGAATGAATGAATGAATGAATGAATGAATGTGGCTAGCATGCTTTTTCTTTACGGAGAGACCGCAGACCGTTCAGTATAAAGAAACTTCTGGGCCTGTGGCCAACCAGAGCCTTACGGGCGTACCCTTTAAAAGCGTTAAAACGCCCCCTTGTAGACAGCGGTATTGCTGGCACTTATTAAGGCATTTATCTTCCTATTACAATAAGTGCATTAGATTAAGTCACTAATAATATGAATCTCCTACTCATTATATGTATGTCCTGATGTCTATGACGTCGTTACTGTTTTGTTACACATGTGTGCGGATTCATCCCCATGATGACCTGATACATTATTAGAGACATTATTAATTGCCTCTCGGACATTTTCTTTAACGTTATGATGGTGTTGTTTCATATGTGTGTTTGTTTTTTACGTAAATGCGTTCGTGTTTATTTTCCATGTACTACTGTTTGTATGTTTCTTTGTTGTGTTGTATGCTCGATCCATTCAAGAGCTAAGAAGTAGCCGGGGCCTTATTTGTGCGCCAACATCTCCTTTACATCATACTAATAAAGAAAACAAAAAAAGAAAGCACCCAACGACAACCACGTTTCGTGATGCATACCGGCAGTGCCGTTTCGACATGCGGTGGCATCACTGCTGCATCGTCAACCTCGTATACTGCAGATGCGACTCGGTAGTTCCGGTCTATCGGCGGTCGCCGGGAGGACTTAGCCTCGCACGCCGGGTCCGTGGCGGCGTAACGCTGCGGTCCTTCATCCGCGACCGCCTTGTAGCCGCATAACGCTATGCGGCGACGTCGCTTATCAATCGAAGACGGCGATACGCGTCTATTGTCTCTCGTTCCTCATTACGTGCGGGTCCCCTTTTCCTCGGCCCAGCGGGCATCGTTTGTTTCGGGTCCTCTCGACACGGTGTGGTTTCTCATCGTAAGAGCGAGAGGATAACACCTGGCAACGCGGTGCATCGCCCGGAGGTGTCATGGTGACCACAAGAGGAAGCGCGTTGGCAGGTAATTGGCGCGCGCTCATGGTGCCGTGCACTTCCGCATGGGACACGTCTCTCTTTTTTTTTATTTTTTTTAACCGCTGCTCTGGGCCCGTATTCTCAAAAGGCGACAATCGCAAAAGTATCGCCTTTGGTGCGCGCTGATTGGCTATTGAGCAAACCGGAAAAGTTAGGGCGCCATCTGGTAATTCCGCCGACGTCAATTTTGCGTCATGCTGCTCGACGGTGCTCTCGACATATTTGCAATAAACGAAGGCACCATTAATCGTCGGTTCGTGGTGAACTCTAGCATTTCAGTGACGTAGGCGGTAGCTTCTAGTATTCAATCCTCGGTGGATATACGCAGCATTTTTTACGCTGAAGCTTTCATCGAACATTACCTTGGGGTGTTATCAGCACTCGTTCTTTGCCAGCGCGTCTTTTTTCTTGGTTTGAACGTCCCAGGAACATGAACCGTGCGTTGCTCGCGTGGCTTATCGCGAGCCGGCAACATGTTGAGATCTTGAGACGATGTTGCTGCGGCGGCACGCTACAGCTGAACTCTCCGAGTCATCATCATCATCATCATCAGCCTGTCTACGCCCACTGCAGGGCAAAGGCCTCTCCCATGTTCCGCCAATCAACCCGGTCCTGTGCTTTCTGCTGCCACGTAATACCTGCAAACTTCTTAATCTCATCTACCCACCTAATTTTCTGTCTCCCCCTCACGCGTTTGCCATCTCTTGGAATCCAGTCAGTTACCCTTAATGACCACCGGTTATCCTGCCGACGTGCTACGTGCCCGGCCCATATCCATTTCTTCTTCTTGATTTCAACTATGATGTCCTTAACCCCCGTTTGTTCCCTGACCCACTCTGCTCTCTTCCTTTCTCTTAAGGTTACACCTATCATTTTCCTTTCCATCGCTCGCTGCGTCGTCCTCAATTTAAGTTGAACCCTCTTTGTAAGTCTCCAGGTTTCTGCTCCGTAGGTAAGTACCGGTAAGATGCAGCTGTTATATACCTTCCTCTTGAGGGATAGTGGTAGATTACCATTCATGATTTGATAATGCTTGCCGAATGAGCCCCAACCCATCCTTATTCTTCTAGTTATTTCACTCTCATGGTTCGGCTCCGCGGTTACTACCTGTCCTAAGTAGACGTACTCCTTTACAACTTCCAGTGTCTCGCCACCTATCGCAAAGCGATGTTCTCTGCGGAATACAACCAACCCCTATACATAGCCTTCATAGATTACGAGAAGGCATTTGATTCGGTGGAGACATCAGCAGTCATGCAGGCACTGCGGAATCAAGGCATCGACGAAGCCTATATAAACATAATGGAAGAAATCTACAGCGGATCCACAGCCACTATAGTCCTCCATAAAGAAAGCGACAGAATCCCAATAAAGAAGGGCGTACGGCAGGGAGACACGATCTCTCCAATGTTATTCACCGCGTGTTTACAGGAGGTTTTCAGGGCCCTAGATTGGGAAGAGTTAGGGATAAGAGTTAATGGAGAGTATCTCAGTAACCTACGATTCGCTGACGACATTGCATTGATGAGTAACGCGGGAGACGAATTGCAGCTCATGATTACTGAACTGGATACGGAAAGTAGAAGAGTAGGTCTGAAAATTAATATGCATAAAACTAAAGTAATGTGGAACAATCTTGGCAGAGAACTCTCCGAGTACGCCGTGTTAAACTCTCAACGAAAATACGTTTCACGCAAAGATGCATTCTTTAAATATTATACTGTGCATTAAATAATCGAACAAAAAAACGTTGAAAGCACTTTCAGCACGTCTTATACTTCAAGTAGCCACAGCCAAGCCGGCCAAGCCTGGCCACTGCGTAGAAGCAGCAGCACACGCTCGAAAACGCCGCACTCGGGTTGTTCTGCTCTCGCGCACGGTGCGCTCACTCCTGTGTTGTGAGACATTCGTACTACCAACGGCCAGTAGCAACAATGACGTCACAGGCAAGTGTTTTTTTTACTTATTGAACGCATCGAATTCTACGTCACCAAACGCGATACTATCGCCTTTTGCGATCGTTTGAGAATACGGGCCCTGATGTTCACTCTTCGGCACTGGACGCTGCAGGTTTCAAGAGGGCATTTCAGAACCGAGGCGAACAGGAATTGATGTGACCGCGACACCGTGTCGCATGCGAGCAGAGTTATATCCTCGCCCAGATGAGGGGAGGTGGGCGGGGGGGGGGGGGGGAGAGGGAGAGGGAGGGGTGATGTTATATTGTGGCTGCGGCATCGATCACGAAACCGAAACCGCAATATAAAAAGAATCATTTCCACACAGATGTAACTGGGTAGGACGATGTCTGACCAAATTTGACTACCGTATTCGCTAACAACGTATTTGTTGGTCAATAAGGTCACCGGGCTTCCCTTGTTGGAACGCGCGACTAGGCCGAGCTAAACGAGATAAGCAACACGCGTCCCAAACAACAACAACTGAACTTTTATTCACTCCGAAGTCCACGAAGAAAAGTCACGTGGTTCCTCGTGCATGCGCTCTTGGCATTGCGCACGGAAGCGCCGTTTCGCCGCGCTACGCCCTTATGCACGTAAGACGACTTGAAAGCGAGAGCATATTTGATCTCTTAAAAACGGCGCTTTCCTTTTTCCTTTCTTTTTCGGCGCGAATGCCGCAAGGACAAATGAACGCACAGCTCGCGCGCCTCGAGCCACGATTGTTTTTACATTTTATTTTATTTCATTTTATTTTTATTTATCTTTTTACCATTTCTAGATCGCGCCTGATTTTTTCATCTCATGAGGCTTGTGTCTTAAAAGTGATGTTGGCTAGCTGATGGCTCAGTTATGATGGCTAATGTTGGCTTCTGTTGGCTATCCGCCGAGGAACATCGGCTTCATTCAATGTCAGTTCAATGGTTATAATAACTGTTGGGGGTCTACGTCACAAAGCCACGATATGATTACGAGGGACGCCGTGGTGGAGGGCTCCGGAAATTTCGACCACCTGGAGCTCTTTAACGTGCACCTAAATCTAAGCACGCGGGCCTCTATCATTTCGCCTCCGTCGAAATTCAGCGATTGATTTGTTGACCGGTTTCTCTCGAACGTGAGCGTAATAAGACGTGGCTCCCACGTTTCTCGCACTTCCTCGTTCTGCCTCCTTATGGTCGGAACAACTCGTTCTTCCATGTATGCAGCAGAGCCACTTATGAGTTCCTTATCTGCAGACGCTGTTGATCGGAGTATATACGCTGTCGTCGACGGGTCCGTTAATCGCCGGCCTTCGCTGTAAATTAAACGGCGGCCATCTCGACGATGTCAGATGCAGCGGTCGCTCGCACGGCCTCCTCATCTCTCGCGTTCTCACGCCACTAAAGATGGGACAAGCGCGAGGAGGATAGCTTCTCCGCAAGGACGACCCGCGAACACGTGTTGCCTGCAATAGCAACGTTTGGCCGGAGCCATTGTCTCGTCGCCTGCCGGTCACCGCGGTTCAAGGAATGTGGCCCTCCGATCACCACTTTGTATTCCTGGACGGTGCGCGTGTGCGGCCCGATGCTTATAAATATAAACATATCCGTCGTGTTCACTCTGTTGAAAACGGTGCAGTGGCTTTGTGTGTACGTTAAAGTGCCGCTAGTCTGAGGCAACGAGTTCTCCGCGAGAAATGGGTATAGACGGCGCAGTCATTGTATTTAAATTTAATCGGGACAGTTTCGGTGTCATAACGGCAGATATTCATCATTATCAATCCCAACACTGGCCATCATTTAGCGAACGTTAGCCACTTAACAATAGGAGACATTAGCATTCGCCAGTGTGCAACATCTGGTTCTTGAATTTCTCTCGTTTGTTTTTTCTGTTCTTAAGAATTATTGTTTAGTGATCTCGCATAACACTCCTGCGTGGAGCCTGTGAGGTATTTGTATATAAAAATTAAAAAAAAATGAAATGAAACACTAGCCAACGTTAATCAGTATTAACGAGTGCGTGTAGTGCGCGGTAGCTGAAGTCGCGTGGCTCTCTTGGACCTCGGCCAAGAGAGCCATGCGACCTCGGCCAAAATATATAGGCCGATCCATAAGGATCGGCCTATATATTTTTTGTTCGAAATTGGATATCATCGTATGCCTCGTTGCACAATGCGCTTGGAAGAGCGTTATAGAAAGACAGCGTGTTAAAAAATTACTGTAGTTAACTCTGGCTGTATATATACTGTGCATGGGAACTGCTGCCGTGACGCTTCAGTCAGCCTGACTATTATGAATATAGTACGTGAATTTTCCTTAATTTCATTTTGCGCGCTTCGATGGACTTTGCGACGTGAAACATTGATAATCGTCAACGAAATAATTCGTTATAAATGCGGCAGTTTGTAATGATTTTGTTGTACAAAGCACCTTGTTGTCTTACAGAAATGTTTTCTCTATAACTTTGAAAGACACGGCGCGATAAGTAGCGCCATGAGGACGTCTGGAGCTATTGAAAAAGTCAGTAGCTAATACGTGCCATTTCATAACTAAACGACTGCAGCGCCATAGTTCTCTCTAGCAACTTTTCGTGACAAACTATACGACCTTAGCATGGCCTCCGTGATCGCGCAGCGCACTGCTTTATCTCGGAAATTAACGAGGAAAGGTCACAGATAACATTTTGCCTTCAGCATTGCTAGTTCTACACTTCATGTACTGTTCACAGCTGTATAGTACTGTGTATTCAAACAACGCTTCAATGGAACTGAGCGCGGCACAGCAGCTTTGCAAGGGCCTGCCTAAACGCTGGCAGAAGATGGGGCTATGCGTATATACTACACTTTCTCTGGCGCTGCCGAATTTAAGCGTGGCCCATGGCTTCCGCCCGGCTGCACAGTATTAGTGAGGAAGGGTGATGATTTCACTTTGATCGCTTGCCCCTCCCCCTTCCTTCGTTCTTCCGCGCCGCTCAATGTAGGTTACACGGCGCGGGTTAGCCTGCCTCACAATGCGTGGATTATAAGCGGACGCATCACGCTACATTACTGCGCCGTACGTTGTTGTTTCTGGTGTGCTCATCCATACTATACCCCACATGCGCATGTTATTAGTCACATTCTGTGGTGCGCCGCTGGGCTCGCCGAGCGTGTAATTGCTTCCGTGTCGATTTCATCGAGCGGTGGCGGCGCCTGCGGTGTGTGTGTGTGAGAATGGGCAATGGTTTAGCTGGCCGCGCCGTTATTTTTACGAGCGTTACCCTGACGCCTGCCGCCAGCGCGAAGGCTCTTCCGACGTTGTCTCTCGTGTCAGGGACGGTGGCCCGCATTCTTTGTGTCTCTCCGCGTGTGTACAGCGCGTAGTTGCACTCGGAGCATCCTCGGCCTGTAGAGAGAGCCCTTGGTGGGCAATCTAATCTTTCTCGAAGGACGCCCGTGCAACCTTCTGTCGTCGGTTCACGGACTCGCGCGCTACTCCCTTACGTGCGCGCTTCTCGCACTGATTCTGTGCACTCAGGCACAGGTCCAGGGTTTCTTTCTTCCTCCTTGCGAAAGAAAAGGGGGGGGTGATCTTGAAACGCCTGTTAATGAGAGTGATAACGACGGGGATCAATAATACTAATAATAATAATAATAATAATAATAATAATAATAATAATAATTTTGTTCGCGTCCCAGTGCGCATTCCAATGACACGGTAAGTGAACAACTTCATGAGTTGACCACGTCGCACGCTCCGTGGCACTGCGTTTAGAAGTATAAGAGAGGGCTCAGAACATCCGGACATCTCACCTGTATCCGCGCATGCGTGTAGTATGCTCTGCAAGTGTACCTTTGTATGTGTTGTTGCCAACGTTACATTCCGAAACTGCTCTTTCTGAGTTCTATTGAGTTTGCCCGTCTTTCGGGAGCCGTCGCCATCGTGCAATCTAGGAGATCGCTCGGGCTGCCATCTTGCGATTCACGTTGAGTGCCATGCTAGGTATGTGCTCGAATTTCCCGATGTTGAGTCATTTCCATGTACTTAAACGCCTCCGCACTCAGTTAAAGACGCTGAAGCAGCGGATTTATACAGCGCATAGCGCAGTGATCCACTGACTTCAGTCAGGTTAAGGAAACCTGTAGTTGCACCTAGAATGTATAGTGGATGTGATTGACACTCCCCACGCACAAGTAGGGTAGCAAACTAATCAGTTACGCTTCATACCTTCTCATTCTGGCCCCTTTCGCTAGGCGAAATGCCCGTAGTACGCTACAGTTTTTGTTGACTTCCTGCGAATCGCTGTCTATGGAACGCGGTATTGCGCTTCGCAGCACTCCTGCTTCCTACGCGGAAGCAAATAGTCCCTGATATGAGCTTCAGTGATGTGGCTGGTAGGCGCATTATTGGAACGGAATGAAACAACGCTTCAGAAAGGACGAAGTGAAGGCGAGAGGCGCTGCGCTTGTCTGTCGTGCTCACTTCGTCCTGCCTGAAATGCTGTTTCATGTCATTTCAATACTCGTTGATAATACGACGCGCTTGACACCTTTCACCCGTTTTATAATGTGCAGAAACTACTTCGACGTGCTCGCCGCTGTTCTGTCCGGATTGCTGCGTTACAAAGATACGCGCATATCGTTCGTGATCTGGAGGTATACTTAGAATGCCGAGTTAAGAAAACTACATTTCACGCAAGTTAAATAACGAATATTGTCTTGGTACACGATAAAGCCCAACTCAAGCGTAGCCAGGCTACGCACCTGAAGCGCAATATAGGTAAAACATGTTTAGGAGGGTGTGCTCTATTAGGCTATACAGGTATACAACGGTGAAATCTTTTCGCCAGGACACTGGCGCTCTTGTCATTTGCCCATTCTCTTGCTGCGAAGCTAGCGCTGTTTAATGCCTTACTTGAGTGGACGAACTATCATAGCAGCACACTTTGTTAATGTATTCTATACTTATGAACCGGACATCAGGCTTTCGCGGTAGCATGTTATTTGTTGGAAAAGCGTGATTTTTAGTTGGCGAATACCTCTTTCCTGTCTCGTTCACCGTTTTCCTGTGTTCGTCTGTTTTCGGCTGGGTATATTTCCTTGATGCAATGCACCAACTAGCCCAACAACGAGTTCTACTAGAATACCTCTTCTCCGGACAATTTTTTCCGCGCCGCATGTGAATGGGAAAGTATGGTGTCCAGGAATGGCACGCAATGCACGGAACTTGCGCGAAGACGCGCTCACCTTGTGACGTTCGATAGGCGCCACGACGATAACATGAGTAACGTTATCTCTATGCTTACGTCACCGCTGCCCCGACCAAAGTGAGTGTCCGCGTGCCCCTGCGGTTTCACTCGGGCACCGTTAGGGCGCGCTTTCGTGTCGCTTTGCGCGATGCATGGCTTCCGCTTTTTGTCTTGTCTCGGCTCGCATTTTTACCTCCACAATCGTCGTCGTTGTCGCGGCGATGTCACGCGACGTGCGGCGCGGTATTGCGGTGTGCCGTTAGCGACCGGAATCCCCTGTAGCTCCTCCTCTGCAGTCGCGCAGTGCGTCGTCTCCCCGGAGCTCTGGTCTTTGCGGTGGAATATGGATGTGTGCTGGTAACAAGCGCGGTGCTCTTGCATTGTAGCGAGAATATTGGATACAGTGTTTGGGCGTGAGGGAGTGGGTATTCCGTTTTTGCTTCTTCCTTGGAATATTCGCTCGCGATCATCGCCTTCGACGTGGATGACGTCTGTGGAGGACGGCTTCCCAGCGACGCTGGATCAACCGCTTCAACGGCGATGGAAGTCCGTTCTCGTCGTCGGTAAACATGCAGTCTTCCTAACCTTCATGCTTTTGTTTGTTTGTTTATTTTCGCAATGCAGGCGCGTTGTTTACCTGGTGGTGTCAGTTCTAAACTTAGCGTTCTCGCATATCATTCGTTGGTTGTTTTTCTTTTTTTACGGTTACAGATTCGTTACTGCTCGCGCTCCTGATTAGCATATCGTAATAATTTCTCGTGTAGGTTACGTGTGGGCGTGACTTTCTGCCGGTGTTCGTTGCGTGTTGGTGCATCGGAGATATTCGCTTGCTGTCGTTCGAAAATGCGATTTAATCTGTAGCCGCCGACCGGCAGGTTACTTCTGGGATGTTCGCTTTATCGTGCAGTTTATTTTAACGGATGAACCCCCAAAATGTAGTCGACTTGCTACGCCTAAAACGCCTCTCTAAGCATTGGGTGTATTTCTTAGACATCACGGAATTTTTTTTTTCACCTGCTATAGCATCATTCTAGTCCTTGAGCTTGATTACTTCACGCACTGGACATTATTTGCGTAATAAATTGAAGCAAAATAATCAACTTTCACTGATGAACATTTTTTTTTTTTTACATTGCGGTGCATATTGTGATTGACGAATTGTCGCCGCAGTGCACACGTCGGTTTGGAGTGAAAGCTGAGGGCGGCGCGGATTTCGTGATATACGCTGTGAAACTTGCATTAATAATGCATCGTTCTTCCAGTTACTTATTTACCAAAACGCCATTTTCTGCACAGAAGCACGGAAGTAACTAGAACGCCCATTTATTTCGGGATTAAATATCTCAAAGCTGCTGTCACCCTGAAAGTGTGTTAAAAGGGGATACGCCTTGAGGATTTCTCGCCTACAATTCTTAAATTACAAAGCATACCGTAATATACTTAAATAGAATGTTTGTGCTTTGTTTTAGAGGACGCAACCGTGAATTTTATTGAACCACTCTGACAGTTTTAGTTCTGCACAGAAACCGCTCTATCGAAACCAATATTGTTTTCGTATTTTGACCACATTGACTCGGCAGAATTTCCCAGGACTAGGTTTGTCCTTGGCTCGTTTGTCAGGATGGAATTAATTTTATCCCTTAAATGAATATGTGGTCCCTAGCAGATGCCATCCAAACCTATAACGGTAGGGCGAGTTGAGACGAGAACCTCAAGACGGTATCGCCAGCTGTGTTTCTTTTTTTTTTCGCGTTTTTTGGCTTACGAGGCGGATTTTATGGTCAAGGGTGATGCTCTCGATTTTGTGAAAGCGTGATTCACTAATACGACCGAAATCAGCCAACCGCCATGTTTATGTCCTTATGACGCAGTAAAAATTGAGCTTATGGCTTCATTTGTCGAGAGAAGAGGGAGCGATTTCCAGCTGACTTAAACTTAATCACGTTCGCGAGGGACCCCCGTTATCCATGTTAAGACGGGACCTGGAAACACGGACACAAGAGAGAAGACTACACAAACATGAATACCTACTAAGCTAGCTCGGCTCTCTGTTTTTCTAAACCCCGGTTATGTTTCCTTTAGGGTAACTCAAATGTGGCTCTAATAAACAGTCACGAACACACCGCCTCCCTTCAGTGGTCTCTCCGTGCTCCAAATGGCCAACCAACTTTCTTAGTGTCTCCACACCTTTGTAGACGGTGGCATTGTGACTCACCGATCTTTACAGACTCGCTCTTGCTCGCACAAAGGGCCAATATTTACATTGGATCAGAACGCGATACGGAGCCACACAGGTGGTGACGACGTCACTACAGTTGCTACGGGCGCGCTATGGTCTATGCCTGCCTGTGGGAAATTTTCCATATCAACATTTACTTCTTACGTGTGCTTTATATAAAGATTTACGTGTATAATCTGATGCGTAGTTCTAGGCCTTCACGTGACTCTTATGCTTCACATTTTATTTGTCTACTACCCTCAGTGTAGATATTAGTACATTATGGAGGGTAGGCCCAAGAGAACAAAAAGAAAATTACGGGAGATGCTTAGAACTTTCTCATAATGGGAAGGTGGACCCATAGCGATGAGGAATGAAGCTCTGAGCCCACGCGGCGATATCGTATAGGCACCGTGCAGTGGAAGTCTCGACATGCGACAGCAGTGCAAGAACCCACAAGCCAAGCGAGCAGAAGCAGCCAAGTCGGACCCGTCCCCGACTAGAAGCGAACTCGACCCTGCACGTCTCCTCCGTCTAGACTGTGCATACTTGGCGGTGCCATCGCCTCAGGACCGGTGTGGAGCATGCGTCTCAGCCTTCGTCTCGGCCCTACTGCGCTGATGTTCACGCGAACGGTGCTAAGACGACGTGGACGTCATGTGCTTCGAAGGAACAAAAAAAAATGCGGGAAGTTTGCACTAAGCTGCGCAAAGCTTGGCATAGCGAAGCTGGTTGATCCTCAGCTCGTCGCGCTGCATCACGGGAATCACAACGCTGGCGGCGATTGGATCCAGCGTGCTTGGCCGAAGAAGCGGCAGCCAAGAGGCGGCGACAGGCGGATCCGTAATACGCGCAAAGCTTGCCACTCTGAATGTGTTGAAATCGCTGTCCCTGAGCCACTGTGTAGAAACTGTGGCGGTTGCTATGGCGACGGCTCGGCGGCGGCGGCTTGGCTATTTTTACCACAGGTGGCGGGGGCTTTTTGTTAACGGACGTCTTACTGCCAGCATTAGCAGCTTCGCTGTTAAAAAGCTTGCGGCGTCGCATAGGATTAAAAAAAACAAAAAAAAAAACAAAAACACGCTCACGTGCTTTTTTTTTCACCTATGCGACGCCTCAAAGACGGAAGTGGACGAAGTATACGCGCAGCTTGCTCGCTCAGATGCTGTCTTTAACATTGTTTTTCAAGAAATAATATGACTTAACTGCTGGATTGTTGCGTCGGACTGTGGTCATGTATACACATGTATCTGTTCTTTAGGAAAGAGCCCTGCATAACTCTGGTCAAGTTTACTTGTGTCGCCCACTTCGGGTTCAATTTTCGTTCATCCGCTGTACAAATTACCCCATCACTACGGTTAACTTTAGTGGTCTATCTCCTTTCCATATGGTGACGTCAACAGGCTCGTTGAGTTATAGCCCCTAATTGCACCACCATACGCTGCGTGCCATGTGACGTCTCTAATGGCTTCATGTGTCACGACTCGGAGAGAACAAAGTAAAAAAAAAAAACTGTCTTGTGGCGTGACACGTATAGCGGTGTAAAAATGGCCAACAACCGCTTTGCAGCTGCGAGGTCGTTAGTGCCGCTTCCGGAGAAAGGCAATCCCTTCAGCTTTCTCGTATGTTTCTTGTTGACTTGGATACTGCGATATATATTCTTTTTAAAATAATTTCTTTATTTCGGTTCATCTTTGGCAAGGTGTGTACTTGTTCCGAAACTGTACCAAAGTACTCGCGTTAGTGCACACATTTCTTATTCGTATATTTGCCGTAGAGGGTGAGTCATGGTACGTCAGCTCGTTCGGTTTCTTCGGTGGCTACGGCTGCCCGCACGCTGTCGTAGTTACAATGGCTTGCAGAAGTAATGTTTATTTTTGGATCATTGTCATCACGTGCGTATCCTTATCTTGACACGTCATCGAATTTATTTCCGTCATGACGTTATGACTGTGTCGATGGCTCCTATTAACGTTGATATTTATTTTCCGGTTAACAAATACCGCATTATATTTCTCTCTCTCTCTCTCTCTCTCTCTCTATTTCGAGGCTTACACTTTAGAAGAAAATTAAGATATCTCGCTCGAAATCCTAAGCCTTAATACTTGGTTTGTTCTTATACTTCTGAATTCGCGGGGTTCATACGGTTTAGTTAAAAATTGGAAAAATAATTAGAAGAGGTGGCGCTATGAAGTAGATAGATAAGAAAGGCTATAAGCTAGATATGTCAAGTCCACCTGCCTTCGTGGAAGCAATTACATCACGATGCAGCTTGTAACCAAGTGTTCACCATGTAATATTTGTTTGACCCACCCCTCATGTAATACTCCCAGAAGGGTCTTTAGGAAATAAAAGTGTAAGTGAAAGGTACGTAGGTCATGTGGATGAGTAATTATTTGCGCTGCCCAATACTTCCAAGTATGCCTAACACGCTAGCTCCTGTACAAGTTCTTCTTGGAAGAATAGCACGTCAGTGCTTCTTCGAACGTGCACGGAACACGTCTGCGACCTCGCTCCCTGATTGCAGCTCTGGCTTGCTCATTGTTGCACGATTTCACCGTCGAGGTATACGAGGGTGTGCTTATCCTTCCCTCCTTATCATTCCGCGCTGCAATTAGCCTCCAACGTAGAGCCGCTTTTTCCAGTGGCCCCTTATACGGAGTGACTCAACGTGCAGCAGCACTCGCCAGACAACGCAGTAAAGTAATTCGATTGCCCGGACGTCTCGCACGACGGTGCTTCGACCGCCAACCGGAACCTGGGGTGCTATTCCGCATGGATGCATGACTGTCTACTGTCACAGTCCATGTTGCTAGTCCGCCGTGATGTTACAGACAGCTACGGTGCTCGGCTGCTCGTCCGAAGGTCGCGGGTTCGATCCCGGCCACGGCTGTCTCAATTCGATTGAAGCAAAATGCTAGAGGCCCGTGTGTTTACATTTAGGTACACGTTAAGCAACCTCAGGTGGTCGAATTTTCCGGAGTCCTTCATTACGGCGTGCCTCATAATCATATCGTGGTTTAGACACGTAAAACCCCGCAAATTATAATTATGTTGCTAAACTTGTCCATGGCTGCATTTTGAGCCAATCGGAGACGCCCTAGTAGCGCAGTAAGCCAATCGGAATTAACTGAAGTGATAACTAATTGGACAATACCGCGGTATTTGACGGAGTTTATCCAGGGCACCACCCTCGTGAATCCACGACGCTTCCTGGCGCCATTGCGTACTTTGTAAACGTGCTAGGCTGTTTCTGTCGCTAATTTTAAGGATGTATATGGCGATTGATGGGCCAGATCCTGACCCTCCGGGGTGGCACAGTGGCTGTGAGGCTGTTCGCTGTGCTGATCGCGAGGTCGCAGGTACGACTCGTAAACGCAGCGGTAGCATTCTGAAGGAGGCGGAACGCAAAAACGCTCGTTTACCGCGCTTTTAATGCCCGTTAAGAATTCAATGTGCAGTAGTAATAGTAATGGGCTTATTGCTAGTGTGCACAGTAATTATGGCTTGAAGTAGGGTACGAATTTGGGTTGGTTGGTTCACGATTTCCAGCAGAAAACAGCGCTAAAAAAAAAAAAAAAAAAAGACGGGACGACGAAATACCACGGCGCTGGCCTCAGCGCCGTAGTCTGTGTTCTTTCTTGTCCCGCCGGTCTTTCTAGCACTGCTTTCTGCTGGAAGTAATTATGGCGTTACAATTAACGACGGTTTACTCCTTGAACTCTATGCAAATGTCACTCACGGCACGTATAAATGAGACGCTAAGCTCGGTTAAGTAGAAAGTCAGTTACAAAATAGGCATATATACAGTTGCGCAGACAACTACACTGTACCATTGCGCGTACCAGGCCCGTAGCCAGGGGGGGGGGGGGGGCAGCCCCCTCCCCCCCGCGGAAATTTGATGCCACATGGTGTTTTATCAAAAATAAATCAAGAAAATGGGCGTTTTTCTCAAATAGTGAAGGCTTTCAGTAAGTGCACCCCCCCCCCCCACCCCCCGAAAAAAATTCCTGGCTACGGGCCTGGCGCGTACGTCTCCTATCGGCGTGCTTTGACGAAAGAAAAAGCCGCGAGGGTCACGATTTTCGTTTTTTTTTTTTTTCAACTTATCGCTTGTACACTTAATTGAAGCCATAAATAACTAACACTACGCTTTTTCTGGCTTCATTCACTGCGTGTTTCACTTCCTATTCGGTTAAGGTTTTCTTTTTTCTTTTCTTTTTTTTTAGCTAAACGCCGCAGCATAACTTAAACCACAGTGTAACACTGGTATCACACGGTGCTTTTGCTAATCGCGTTTAAGCCCGATTGGGATCAAAAATTTAAACGGTGATGGGCTCCCTCCTGCAGCTCGCGTGAAGGAAGCCAATCACGATCGAAATATTCCTTCATATCTACAATTCTTGGCCAATCCCCCAGTGTGGGTATGAGCCATGTGTAGAGGCCCATCATCATCATCATCATCATCATCATCGATTTTGATCGGCTCCGGTCTCGATCAGAAAGTGGCCGCCCTTATAACTTTCTTATCTATACAGAAGCCGACGGTCGTCTATTTATTGTCGCGTCTCCTTCTGCAAAGGCGACAGCTGCGCTTCCCTGTTTGTATTTCGTCGCGATAAAGGCACGCGCTCCCGAGATGAGGCTGACCTCTGCGGACGGGGCGCCGTTTTCTTGCGCGCACTTAAGTCGCTTGACAGGCTGGTATTTAATTCCACCTCATTGTTTGCCGCCACGCGCATGTTCTGTTCTCGTATACCTGCGCGCCTTGCCGCCCCGCGGACGAAGGTCAGAAGGACACAGAGAGCTTTCTTATTATCTGTAGTGCGAGATAGCTGTCTAGTACAAACCATATAAAGTATATATGGTGGCTTGGCGGAAAATTAAAAAAAAAAAATAAAAGAAGAAAGGACGGTAGAGGAACCACCTTATACTCTGGGATTGAGAAATAGTTCAGAATTGCAGTCCCCCCGGATGAACTAAGGGCGCGGTTGAGAGCCGCACTGATTAGCTCAGATCTCCAGGACCAACTTCGGGCGGCCCAGCAAGCCCGGGAAGCTATACCGAGAGGCAGGGTCTCTCTATCGCCCCTGGCGTGGCGTAGACCCAGGCCATCAGTTTGCAGGATATTTGATAAAGTTGTCTCACGCACTCAAAAGAGGAGGGGGAGGGGTAGGAGGACAAGCATTTTTTGTGCTAAGCTATCATATTTTATACAGTCTATGAAATAGTATGTACCGACTATGGGGTGTGGCCAAAATTTTATTTCAGGGAAGGGGGTAGAACACTCCCCCCCCCCCCCCCCCCCCCCCATTTCCTACATGTACAATGTCGTCCTTTATGTATGAAAGGGAACACGCGAGCGCGCGGGCTGAGTAGCGCGGCCTCAGGCTAGGGTGGCTAGCCACCCTAGCCTGAGCTCTGCTGCGGTAGAGTTACTGTATATGAGCATATACAGTAACTCTATGCTGCGGCTGCCTACAGTGCCATCAACCGACAGCGAAAGAAAGCGCACGCGCTTTTGGCGTCATCTATTGGCAAACAAAATAATGAGTCGTGGCCGGTGGACAAGCGCTGCTAGATTACGCTCCCGCTTCGGTCGCGCAGCGGGCGATGCCGCCAAAAGCGGACGTGCTTTCTTCAGCTCTCGGTTGATGGTGCTGTACGCAGCTGCCGCAGCGCGCAGGCCGCGCGCTCGCGTGTTCCCTTTCATAAAGGACGACAGTGTACGTGCGTGTATGTGATTGCACGTGTGTTTTCGGACCTAAACATTGACAATGTCTGTATAATAATAATTGTTGGGGTTTAACGTCCCAAAACCACAATATGATTACGAGGCACGCCGTAGTGGAGGGCTGCGGAAATTTCGACCACCTCGCGGTGGTTCTTTAACGTCCACATAAATCTCAGTACGCTGGCCTTAGGCATTTTCGCCCCCATTGAAAATGCGGCCGCCGCGGCGGGATTCGATCCCGCGACCTTCAGGTCAGCAGTCGAGTAGCATAACGACTAGACCACCGTGGCGGGTGATATCTGCAGTGTGATGTACTCATTCAGACGCAATTATGAATCTTACCTTCCACGAACCATGGCTTCGCCTTCAGGATGAATTCATTGGGCTGTTGAATCATCCGCCGTGGTAGCTTAGTGGCTAAGTTACTGAGCTGCTAAGCTTGTTAAAAAAAATACAGGTGGTGAAAATTGATCCGGAGTCCTCCACTACGGCGTGCCTCATCATAGGGGGTTTTGACACGCATAAAACGCGAAAATTTAACTTAACAAGTTTGACAAAATGAAGCCACGTTGCGTCACTGTCGCTCAGTTTGTCCCACTGGGGCCGTGTGTTGATATATGAACGTCAACCGAATGTTGCCGCTTTTCACAGAGCACGGCGCTTTTTTTATACGCTTCAACGAATCAATCACATGGATCTTCCACGCGGGAGTCACGTGACCGTTCACGTTGTAATCTGTAGCCGGCGACTTCGATGGCGTGAGCAAGGACACGCCTTATAGGCAGGATAGCAAGTTGACCTACATCTGCGCGTAGATTGTTTGCGAATCTCTTTGTTGAGTATTTAATGTGTTAACTTCGGGAAGATGTCGGTCTGTGATTTCCGTTCGCGGCCGCGCTTCTTTATTTATTCTGGCACTTTCTTGTTCGTTGCGTCTGTCATAAAACAACGTATACGTTGCTGCACTGATCAGAATACATTTCTTTTAGCGCATGTCCTTGCATCAACAGCTTACGATGTCAGTTTTTCGGAGCACGTCGATAACACAATACCACCAAGTCCATATCGAACCCTGGTGACTGTGCACTTCATGAGCTGTGCACTTTGTGGGTGACACTGTGGGCAGTGTCGCCCAAGTCATGACGAATATTTATAGTGCTGCGTAGTATTAGCTAAGTGCCTGTTTGGGCACTGGTGCTGTCAATGTTCACCAAATGATGCCTGACGTAACTTGGTTAAATAATGAGATTAAGAGAAGCATTACGCGCTGTCTGTAGCATCCCAGTAGGGTGTTTCTGGGCCATTTTTCTTTTACTCGAGTGTCTTTAATTATGGCCACAAACAAGGCCACGCACACCTGGTGACTTAAGCGATGGAAGAAGGCATCGCCTCGAGCTACACTGCCGTATTGTTTCACTGGGTCGGCAGTGTAGTGATCCGAAGGGGCGCGGTGGACAATGACGACACGCACGTGCTTTTGTCTCCCCTTAAACAAGCTCAAGAAAAAAAGGGTCTGTCGCGTCCGCCGCCAGGCCCCTCGGCGTTATTCCATTGTGCACGCCGCGGCGGAGAAAGACAATGCCGCTTATCTGCCGCGATGCGCTCCATTAAAAAGCCATGTCGTTCGGGACGGCTGATGCTCGGGGACGCCTCCAGGCTGCGCGTGTGCAAAGACCCGAGGCCAGCGTTTAAGGCCTCCAGGCTGCTGTGCGCTTTTCGCTAGCGGTCTGGTGTATATGATACGGCACTGTCCCGTTACCCTTTGACCCTGCTGTTATCACCATGCTATTTTGTTTTTCGTTTTCTTCTGTATTGGTTGGAGTTTTGTGAACAAGTGTCGTCGCCGCACGCTGTGTGTGGAGGATATACCGTCTGAGTGTCGACTTGAAGCCTAGTTCACTGCCGTAAATATACTGCTGCCCTGGGCTGAAGATTGATGGGGCGGGTGCCGTATTGTCTCGCTGCTTTCGCAGGCATAATGGCGGGTTCGGTTGCGAACGTGTGAAGCAGCACGCTGCTTCGGACATTTGCTGCAGAGATTTGTCCAGTTGGGGACGAGTGTTATTAGGACATTATGATGGGCATAATGACAGCGCGCGAAATACGCGGTTGCACACAAATAGAAGGGCGACGCCTCGCGTAAACACACGTCCTTGCTGCGCCGAACAAGTTGAAGTCGGAGACCCTTCTGTCGCTTCGTGTGTGAATTCCTGTACGGAACAAATGCTTGTGGACACTCCTTTATTATGCTCAAGTTCAAGCTTCCGAGTTAAATGTACAAAATGGACGTCGTTAGCTGAGGGTATTGGCGACTGTCTGCCCTTTATTTTTTATTTTTTTTTTGTTATTGTCTCGGACTCTGTTGCACTAACGAACATCATCCAACTCAACCAAGCTTAGACCTTCTTATATTGCCCGTACAGTGCGCTTTCGGCCATGATCTTGTGGATTCTTCGTCGCTATATCTCGGCCTAAAGGCAAACAGCATTGTCCTGATCTTTCTACATCCATTGGTCACCTGCTATGTTACGCTCTCTCTCCGTCCTTCTTTACCGCTATGCTCAAACTCCAGTTCTTACCGTCGTTGAGCTGTCACTTGCTTGAGGTTAAAGGGGGGTTCAGTGTTGTAGGCAGGAAGTCCCTTTTTACAGTCCCCCGCCCCCACTTTTTTAAGTCCATACGTATTCTATAAATAACCTGAAGTAACGTAGATTACTGGGCGAGTTGGTGTAGATTCATGTCGAAGCGAAGCGCGAGGAAAAACGGCGCCTGTCCTGTGTGTTCTTTACGGTGTCCTCTTTTTCCTCGCGCTTCGCTTCGACATGACTCTAAATAGCCACTTACTGTACACACTGCTGCGTTTGAATCTCGGCTATTATCAACCAACAAGTGCAGTTATCGGGTGCACATTACGTAGCGTAAGTCCGTACTTGGATCCGCAATTACTGGCTGAAAACGGAGATGTCGGATGGTACAAGGCGGTACTTCCTTATGCTTGTCGTCTTGTCGGTTTTCTTTCTTTAGTTGGCAGAGTTGTAAAATCGTAGTGTAAGATGTGCGCGGAGAAGTGTAGTGTTGGCGAACAACGCCACGAGCCGTGATGCAATGATCGTCTTGCATAACTCTGCTCTGCGATGTTATCTCTCGGCCCTTTGCTGTAGATTGGCTGAGGAAGCTATAGACAGCTTTTGCAGATTGTGCGAATTTCGTCTGCGACACCCAGCGCATGGAAAGAATTCGCTCTGCTAATATGTTCCCGCAAAGAACATGCCGAAATTCGTATAGTGTATGCTGCAAGCTCAGCTACTCTCGCAACAAATACACATAATCAAGTTAACGCGTTCAAGAGCCAGGCATGCGTCGAGATTCAACGCTACTCCGCAGCAGTCATACGACCTTGGCTTTGGCCTTTAGTTGCGCACCACTTCAACATACAATGCTCTACTATTTTGCATTGTGTTGTCGATTGTTTGCGTTCCACAAAAAGCAGTTTGTTCGTCGGACTGTGTAGCGACGACGACAGCTGCAGTTCTGAACGGCTCAGCATAAAAAAAGAAAGAGCGAGGAAATAGAGAGAACTGCCGCTGTAATTTACACAAAAAACTGCAGTTTCGGCTGTTTTGCTGTGTCCCTTTCGAGGGATCTTCATAGCGGCATTCAATGCGTTTGAGCCATGCATGTCGTCAGTGAAAGTGGGTGACGTCATGCTTTATTCTCGCTCAGGAACTCTTGCAACTTCTGGTTCGCTCTACTCCCTCGAAGCGGTCCACAGGGTTATTAACCCCATTCAAAACTGAATTATGAACTAGCAAGGTTCTCCACCCTGAAGTCAACGCGAAAGCAACTGTGTACACTTAGGAAATCGAGAGAAGGAATGCGATACCGGAACCACAGGAAACAAGGGAAGAAGAGGAAGAAATTTTTATTGAAATGGAAGAAATTCCGGATGGTTGGTGGAAGCCGATTAAGGAAACTTCACACTTCTCTCTTTGCGTATACTGCGGCTTTGGTTAACTTTTTCCATTGATAGCCAACAAGACCGCGTCCGTGCGTTCGCTCTCTAAGGTTCGTTACACTACCCTACACTGTAGGTGCAGAGAAGGTGTTAAGGGCAAGGATAAAGAGAGAGAGAGAAAGCACAAGCACACCATCGCAGCTGACTGTCACTGCGCAATAATTAACACTTGTCTGTGACGGAAAACAACACAAAGGTATGGTACAATCGCTTGTGCAAATGTTTCGTCCTTAAATACTGCGAAAGCGTCTTCGTCGCCCTCAGATTCCATATGTCTCATATGACCCACTGTTGAAGAGATGAACAAAATTCTTGAACACGAGGTGTCGCTGTAGCCAACGTTTCAGTAGCAGCCTTGAAGAAGACGTTGGCTCCAGCCACACCCCCTGTTCAAGAATTTTTTCATCTCTTCAAGCTCCCTGAACTTCTGCATTATTTGGAGTTTCACTGTTGAGGATGTTACATGTGCAAGTGATTGTAGATAAGGCGGGGCACACTGCTTCGAACTCGCTTCCCCCGGACCGAGTCACGTGTTAGATGGCTAGAGTTTGAGTTCGCTTGCGGAAAGCTGGAACAGACGGCGACTGCGAATTTTGTCTGCCTAGAATTGCGGTGGAATCGGCATCCTTTTCTCTCTCCCTCTCGTCGCTTGCGAGCGCGTCTGCCGGGGCGTTGCACGAATCCGCGCTGAGCTCTTCCCGAGCGCATTGGAGCGTGGAAGCCGCTCGTTGCGCGCCGAGCGGAGAAAACACCCGCGTGGAATGCGGTGGCACGCACGTGCGCACCCTCCTCGCTCTGTACCTGTGCTGCTGCTGCTTATCGCACCACCGAGGAAGCACTTATTTGCGCAGCTTTCTTCCATTCTTCTCCCTGTTCGTCGTGCCTTGCGGCGCCTCCCTCCGTTCAACTGGCGTGTATGACGTTGAATGGATACGCTGCGTGTACGGTGCAGACAGCGTTGTTGTTCGACCCAACGGTCCGCGCGGCAGAGTGCCTGGCTTCGGAAAAAAGTTCCGCGCACTGCCTTTGTAAGGTTGATCCCGTCGCCGCACTGACGTCGATCGGTAGATACGGCGCTGCTTAAAAAAAAAAAAAAAATCTTTGTTTCGATGCTCTGCTTCAGACAATCGCCGTATTAGTCTTATAGATGGCGATGAAGTCCGCCTCAGATATGCTCACGGTTCATTCTCACACGCTGGAGGCTATGACAAAAGTACTATTTGTGTGTTCGAGTGCCGTGATTCCACATTTTTGCTTCGTCTACGGAAGCGAATGCGCAGTGTATATGCTGAATGTAGCGAATCAGTTCTGCGAAAGCTGGCCTTTAGAGCAAGCTTTAGAAAAGGGGAAATTGTCGTCTTATAGAGTGGAGTGTGTAGTTCTATTTTCCGCAGCTCTATAGAAGGCGGAACGGCTCAGCGCCCGTGAAGTTGTTGAAACGTATCATTAAAGTCTGCACCTCCCCCTCGTGCAACGTCGTTGCCATTGAGGAACATCTAAACGACAGAGCTAGCCTCGCTCTTCGCGCAAACTTATGCGGAATCGTGTCGGAGATATGCCTTTGACAATGGTCAGAACGAATGCGCGCAAACTGAACCTTGGCCGAGTGGCCTCCGTGCGCGCTAACCGCCTAGCAACAGCAGCTAACGATAAGCGGCATATACAGTTGCAGGCTTTTTAATGGCGTACTTGACGCTCTCGGGAGTGTGGGCTCGTGCGTGCTTATACTCAAAGCGTAGCCGTTAACACACCGTAACGATTGCTGACAGCTGCGAATAAACGACTTCTCTGCTCAGTTATCCGCGATGTGGTTTAACGAGCCGCCTCACGCTCGGGGGAATTCTTTTTATGTGTGATAGCACAATTAGTGTGAAGTTTCGCTGCATGGTCTTTGGTGTTCCACTCTGTTAAGACTGCAACGACAGATTCTGCGGGAGCAAATGGCGCGCGTGGCGTTTTTTTCCTTTTTCTTTTTTAACATAGTGCAGCGATACTGGTACGTGCTGTTGCAAGCGTATAGAGATATAAAACATCAATTCCAGTCAAAAAGAAAAGTAACTGCCATTTTCGAACATCTCCGGGCAGAGAATTCCTGTGTTCACCCGTTGAAGGGAAAAAAAAAAACAATCGGTTCTGCAACTGCGCGTCTGTTCTAGGTTGGAATGTTAAAGAATGTAGGTTTGTGAGAGCTACGAGTGCGGACAAAATTGGCGAGCTTAGTACACAAGTTTGTTTAAGCTGGTACGAGGTTGCAGTTGAACTAGAGAGCGCAGGAACCGCTGGTGTGGCGACGTCTTGACAGAGGCTCAAGATTACTAGAAAGGTTAGAGGCAGGCGAAAGTGCCTGCCACACATATCTACGGCCCCCAAGGGCGTACGGCTTCATTCTGTACAGATTCAATCTGATTAATGTCACTTTTATAAAACGCACTGTGGACTCGTGTTCACTAATTGTGTTGATTATCGTCTTATATGTTACCAGTTTACACTTTCGAGAAACCACGAAAAAAACCTGTTGAATATAGCAAAGTTTCTTTAATTTATTGCATACTTCTATGTGCTTGCCCCGATGTCCATTGCCATTGACGATTTCTCACAAATACATTCATGCGCGATATTGTAAGTTTTCTGTTTTGTAACTGTCGAACAATTTCCCCCGAGCCCTGTAGTCGTACGTCCAGGATTCCTTCGTCATTTTAGCGACCTCATTTCCGAGCAGCGTAGTTGAAGCGCACCAATAAGCACACGACGATTGCAAGAAGAGAACTTTTCGCGAATTTGGGGACGGAGATCACGTGTCTTCGTAGGGGAAAGCGGCGCTGTCGTTTGAAAAGCTTTCTCTGGAGCACTCGTGCTATACGGAAATACCCCCTCGCTCTGCCGATGAGAAAGCCCATATAGTGTTCATGTGTGCATGGCCTGTGGCGTTTTTTGTTTTCTTTCTTCCTGTTGGCGTTCCCTTACCCCATCCTCATCAGCTCGTCGTTTCCTGCTATTCTTCTGCCGTTCGGCCTCCTTTCTCTATTTCTTCTTTTTGCGGTATGGACGACATCGCCGCTAGAGGCTGGACGAGCGGAATCCCTCCGGCAGCTGTGTCGCTTGGTATACGCCGCGTAAAACTTGCCAGAACGGTGCACTGTTGTCTAAGCTGCGAGATTATAGTCTTTCCTGTATAATATACCAAAGGAAACCCTATCTCTTGCGTCTATAGGGGGCACACACTTGACAACGGACGCCATTTTGTTGTACGATTTGCAGCCCCCTCTGTGCTTCCGGAGATGAACAGGTTCGATAGAGCGCAGCTTCTCGCCATGGTGGCTGTACAACAAAATGGCGACCTCGATGACGTCAGGGAATATCACGGTGTAAGGTGAATATCCACCTTCCAAGCTGCCTCGAAAGCCGGGCTTGGTATCGAGGCACCCACACGGAAGCTTCAAACGTGGTGGTTCGTGTCAACGTACGAGTGATGGGTTGGCCTTCTGGGTTCAAACGGCTTTGCGACTTTCCGGAGTGCTCACTTTCGATAAAATATCACGTGACGTAAATGCAACAATTCCCGATGACGGTATGCGTGTGCGCAAGCTCTCTGATGTCTGTGTGTTTGTAAAACTATGATTGTTTGAGCACTTAAGTATATTTAATGATACATCAAGAATGTCCGTAGACAAAGCAATGGTGATCGGACAAATTCATCGTCCACATTATGATATACTATATAGATGAACGGTCGCAGTGTCACAGTTCCGTGCAGTAAATTTTATGGGAAACTCTAAGGCGAGGAGCGCCCAGGCGGTCAGTGTCCTGCGCGGCACAAAGTAGTGCCAAAGCGTGAGCGGTGGCCGCAATCCACAGTGTGCATAGGAAGGAAGCTGCGTGCGGAAAGGAAACGTTGGGCGTCTACCTCAAAGCAATGCGCATGGTTTCTGCAAAGGAAACTCGCGCAGTTCTTGCGGCTCCCATGAAATCTCTGTAGTTTATATTATAACAAACAAAACAGTTTGGTTCTTGCCTGGGGATTAAGCCAAGCTCCACAGCTTTCCTGGAGTATTTTCTGTATCCCAGCAGATTTTACCTGTTCATCAGAACGTCGCAACGTGGTAGTTTGGCGCGTAAGTTGTCGCGCTGCTAAGCTCAAGGGCGCGGGTTCGATTCCCGGCCACGGCGGACATTTCGTTAGGGGCGAAACGTAAAGAACACATGTGTGCTTTAATTCGGGTTCACGTTAAAGCACCCCAGATGCTCGGAATTAATCCGCAGTCTTCCACTATGGCGTGCCTCGTAATCGTATCGTGGTTTTGGCTCGTAAAACCCCAGAAGTTATTAATTAGTGTTCATCAAAACGACGGATTTTTTTTTTTGTAACTCCCTCTGTTATTGAAGCGTACTAAAGGAACCGCGTATTGAGGAACACCATTCTTCTTCCGAATACGTACTACCTGGCTCGATTGAATCTGCTTTGCGGAGCCACAGGCGCGGGCGTTATCGAGGCGTTTGTGCTGTCGGCGCTTCCTACGCATCGATGACGTCATGGCCCCAAAAACAGATTTAGAAAGCTGTGGTTGCAAAAGTAACGCGCATGCGCCTGCTTAGCGTGGTGCGAGTATCTTGCGCAACACTGCAGGACTTCCTTGCGACGTCCGCGTGAGGCAGCAGCGCGGCAATGGCTGGACATGACGCTGTTCTGATATAACCACATGTAGGTAGCAGAGTTTTAATGTTTTGTCCTTCTGGGGGAAAGAATTCCCAGGGTTTCTTACAATATTGCTTAGACGACTTGTAAGGCGAGAGCCTTAGTCGCGATGCATTATGGGCTGAAACGGGACGTCATAATAATACGACGGGCCGTTTGGCTCGTCGCGTCTCATTTCATGCTTTTAGAGCCTGCGCTGTGCTTTTAGAGTTTGCGCTGTGTTCGTACTTGTCTTCTTCTGTCCGTGTTTTCGTCGCGCAATTTCTTTGATGTCATGGATCACCAACTAGCCCAAAATGCTGCTCTCATTTAGAGCCTCCTCCAGGGCGTTGCATTTTCCATGGCAGTCAGTACGCCGAGTCAGGCGAACGCTGTTTAATTTTTTTTTATTTTTTTTTTGCCACTCGAACGCCTCAAAGACAAAGTGAATGTGCAGGTCGCGCTTGAAAGGTGACGTGGTATTTCTTTTTACTATTCGTGATCACCTTTCTTTTTACAACGGGATCACCTTTCTTTTTACTATTCGTCATCACGCCGGATCTTTCGTCTTATGAGGCATATAAGTCTTTCGCCTTAATCAAAATTGGTGGCGTACGCGTGCTCGTGCGCTTGTGAACGTTCAAAGCGGCCTGCAAGTAGAGCGAAATTCGAGGAAAAAAGAAAGTTACAGTATAGGTTACGGATTTTATAAAATAATAGTTGACCGGTTTTTTTTTTTTTTTTCTCTCGCACGGTGGAAACATAGAAACGAAGTGTGGAGGAGCTCTTGTGAGTTCGGTGCAGTGACGGCCTCTGTTTATCTTTCCAGTGAAGGCCGAAGAAACTCACGCAAACTTAATCTACGCAGCCTCGGCTGAGGTAACTCAGGAAACGAGGCAAGCGGTGATATTTCGACTTCAGCACACATACTTTCACTAATGATATACCTTGTGCAATTTTGGACGCCTGTCGGCTTTCGCGCCGCCACTTACAACGTTCCGAATGGTACGAGCGTGTCGCCAATCGACTGTGTTCACGAATATGTATAGTACTGCCACGCTTTCAGCCGCTGCGCAATGTACTTTCGCGTGATGGATTCGAAAAAAATATATATATATACCGTCCACTTAGCAGCAAATGTGAGAAACGTGTTAGCATTACGTCGGGGGGCGGCCGCGCGAGCGTATACATTCTAGCAACATTGTTTCAACTTGTCGTTCACTGACTTAGCCAGGGGTGTTTCACCCCCCCCCCCATCCCGCCGAAAATTTTCGATTTTGCATGCGTATATATACACGCACGCATACAATCGCACGCACGAACATATATAAACCAGAACCCCCCACCCCCGAAAAAAGTTTCTGGCTACGCCACTGCTGTCGTTAAAGTTAGTACTGTGGAGTGTTCCTTCATCGACCGCCAGAAACCCTGTATTGCCGTATTTTTTCAGCAATATGATCAGAAATTACACGTTGAATACACTCGACGCCCTGGCAACCTTCATCATTTTAATAGGCCGAGGTATCTTCTATACCTTAATGGTTCAGCTGGAGCTTATTGTCAACCGGCCAAATGTGGTCGGAAACCGCACGTGCAAAATTATTTGTACTTGCCGCGTACATACGCAACACTGTACTCTATCAGGCCGATCTGGTGAGCTGGTTGGTTATACATCTTCATACGATCACAGCACACAAACGCTTCTTATATAGCTGTAATCTACGTTTTAGTTGCGCCACACTTCCCGTGTCTCTGTTTCCTTATATTCGTCATCGTTTTGTCGCGCATGCGTGTTCTGTCATGGATTCTAACCAAGCATAGCCCGCCAACGTGTTTTAGTCGGCGCAAAGTGGAGCGTCCGTGCTTTCCGGCATTAAAGGACATCGTTTGCAAATGGCGTTCGACTCCACTGGCTATGTAACGGCATTTGCTTTCATCCTAGCCGTGCTTAGCTGTATCTGGGTGCCATACGATCGCACGCATTCTGCGCGGCATCTGTGTATACTAAAGCACGTGCCCGTTCGATCAGCATAAACGCGTTCCTTGCTGGCATTCGTGCATTCCTTGCCTTCACGTCTCGTCTGTTTCCAGGCGTCGTCTACATTCGCGCGCATTTCTTTTTTTTTTTTTTTCATTTTCGTCCGTTCGCGAAGCTTCGTCGCGTACATAGCATTCTTCTCTACACATCGAGGGCGTTGCTATGCACTTGTGCGTGCGGCATGCATAGCGCGCTCTCAGTGGCTATGTCTCTCTCCCGGCATGCCCCGCGGCGTGCGTGCACGCGTATTCTTCACGAAAAATAGCGACGTGGGAACAAGACAGAAAAAAAAGGCCCTCTGGCAGGCGTGCAAAGTGGATGATCGAGAGTGCATGCCGCTGAATTGTATAGCTTCATACACTTTGCGACGCGAACGCATAAAGCGCCACGGACGTATATAAACAACCACGAGGAAGCGTCCTGACCTGCCTTCGTTCGTGTTCTTGTTTTGTGTCTGTGTTTGTTTTTTGATGCGTATGATCGATGCTTTCCGCGAGCGTTGCACGTATCGAGCCGGGAGAACGTACGGGCCACGGAACCCAGGTTGAAGAACCCCCGGCCGGCTGCGAGGCGGTAACACAATGGGGGTCGCACCTCCGCCGCGCCGCCGGCGGGTTATTTACTTTTTTTTTTCTTTCCGTGCGTTCCGAGGAATGCGCTGAATGGAGTTTGTGAACGGGAGCGGACCTATAGAAATATAACGAACAAAAGTTGCGTCTGCACGCTGTCGTTGCCTTTTCATATAGCTGCAGGCAGCTTGCTACGTGTTATCGCAGCCCGCTGTTAAGGGCTTCACCTTTTCGTTGGCGAATGTGTACCGGAATCAGACGTGCCGTTTCCCCACCATCGTACCAACTAAAGCTTTGTGGCAATAACTCTATAGTGGAAAATCTGGCGCTCGATCGTATAATACTTCAAGGCGCAAACGTGCGTGCCACAAACGAGTGCTATAACAGAGCGCGCGATTTTTGCCAAAGGCGGTCATTCTTGTTATCTAAATACCTTCTGAGAGATAATACGTTGTCGGAAGTTTGCATGGGGGAACTGTTTTGCTGCATATGACATTTCATAATTCTGTTTCACTGCATTCGTATCGTTATAAATGAAAAGTATAATTGCTAACAATTAAGTCCGCATTATATTGTAAGCCACATGTTCTAATGATTACTGGCATCTACGCGAATATAATTGTGGCCTGATTGCTTCACGATTCCAGCTCTCTAAACGTTGCACTTCGTTTGCCTTCTGAGAGTTCTTATAATTCAGAGGTAGCTAGTGATAGTTACCCTAAACGTAACAGGCGCGTGAGCGTCAAGGTTTTCTTTATTTTTCGCCATGTCTGAAAGAACCATAAAAGCTAGGGTATGTACGGTTTATTGCTGATCACCATGCAAAGGGGGGCCGGGCACCCCCTTGTATATTGATAGAGGGCCCTCCCACCTTTCAATTTTAAACCCTGCGTTTAAGCCTCTGTGTACGAAGCGTTGAAACCCGTGGTTACAGCTTTGTCGAGCGCTGCACGGATGTTCTAGAATAGCCGCTTTCTTCTTTTGAGCCCTTTTTGCGCTCGGGGAGCAGCGCACCTGCAGGCATCGGCGCCGCCTTCGCCGTGTCGGCATTTTTCTGATGCCGTTCATAAACGACCTGCCGGCACGTTCGCATGGGCCAATACATGCCTCCGGCCCAGCGCGCG